>NC_077222.1:103996441-104295578 GCF_024763615.1 Phlebotomus papatasi | reverse complement strand
TTGGAATCTTTTTCCACAAAAGCTACATTCATACCGCCGTTCTCCCGTATGTCTCTGTATGTGCCGTTTTAGTTTAATTACTGCTGGGAAACTCTTGTTGCAGATAGTGCATGGGTAGAATCCTTCTGAATGTGTTTCTGCAGTATGCCTTTTGAGTCTTTTTGCACTCTTAAATGCTGCTGGACAAAGGCTGCATTTGTAATTTCTCTCAGCAGAATGAGTGACTACGTGTTCCGAAAGTGAAGAATACTGCGTAAAGGCTTTGTTACAGAATTTGCATACATGCTTTCTTTCTCTAATTTCAGCAATTTCAGTTATTACAAATTGAATAATTTCCTGCGTCTGTTGGATAGCTTGAGGATTCCTAGAAATTTTATATTTTATTAAGTTTATTGCTTTGTATGCGCATTTTTTCAGCTGTACTCACTGAATCTGCACATAGCTTTCTTTGTAAACTTCTGGTATTTGGTCTTGGATTATGGATTCTTCTTTAACAATGCTGTATTCTACACCTTCAACATCTTGCTGACTTTGAAGGTCCATGTTTAAAGTTAAATTGCAAACTTGTTTTACTTTCTGAATATTTCCTTGAAAAGCATAAAGCCTTTCCAGCTCCTTTTATTGACAGATCACTTTGACACTAAATTTGACAGTTCTATATTCACCGCCATGCATCTTCTACTTTAAAATTTTCCTTTTAAAAAATCTCTCAAATTTTTGAACAAATTTTTGTATAGATAGGACATAAAATTTTTGTGGAGCCGAAATTTGTGAATAATACTCTTTTTCTCTGGTAACTACAAATAAGTAAATTTATAGATCTTTCAGTCGAAAGTCTTTACAGTTCTGTGTTTTAGAAGTGGAATCAAATCCTGCTTGATCTGATTCGAACGTTTGGTGTTTCTGTTCCTGCTATACAAGACTTCCTTTAAGGGTATTCTGTAACAATACGACAATGTCATATGACAAATTTAAAACTTTTAATGTGGTACATTTTTCAAAAAAAAAATCGAAAATCAGATTCATACACTGAGAAAAAAAGAGGCTGCGATTAACTTTTTTTCGTCATTACTATTAAATTACTATTAACATCCGTTTTAGTTGTCAGAATTTGATAATCTTGTTAATTTGAAAAGATCTTGTGAAATGTTCAAACTTCATATGACCACTTCTACGATTTATTTAATCGAAAATTCAGTAATGCTACGCTGAGAAAAAAAGAGAGTGCGATTAACATTTTTTCCTCAGAAATTTAACAATTTTGAGGTGTAAAAATATATCAACATTTTTTAATGTTAATTTTACATCTTTTAAGTGTAAAATCAACATGAAAGAAGGGTAACTTTAACCCATAATACAAATAAAAAGGGTAATATTTACACCGTTTTCGGACCAATACTGCAGGGTAAAATTAGCATTTCCGGAATGTTATTTTAACTTTTTCGGATTTCTCTCAGTGTATCATTTACTAAGAGCTTTAAAGAACTCCTTGCAATGGCTATTCGATCCTCAGTTGGCTATGTTGTTCTGCTTCGAAATTTACCACGAAATTTGTCACATAACATTGTCATATCCTTGCAGAATTCCCCTTCTGGAGTTGTGCAATAGCCTCAACTGGAATCCTTCCCTTATTTTCTTATCTATTCTTTCCCCCAACTTCAGAAGAAACATCTGAAGCTACGCTGTTTCCTCCACAGTACAGGAAAACGGCACTGTGCCTCAAAGAATGACGCTATTTAGGGAGTTGCACTCATGGTCTAACTTGTATCCCATCGATTCCATCACACGGTAAAAAATTTCCGGACATATTTGTTCCAAAAATTAGCTCGTTCACGGACACCGAAAATTTTGGAACAAATTTGTACCTTCTAGGAGGAACAAAAAGATGCCCAATATTAGTAAGGAATTTATTCCAAAAAATAGCTCGTCTAGTATAAAATCGTATCCCTCCTCTCACACTCAGTCACCCGTCACCGAAGCGAAGAGGACGCCAAATCTGTGACAATTTTCGTGCTACATGGTTTCACTTTTTTAATTCGAGATTCCCTTCCCCTCTTGCTGTCAGCACTCGCATATGATTTCGTCATGCACGCGTCTGTATAAAACACTCTTAAGTTGATTCTTATTTGATGTTCCTTATGAACTTTCGCCACCGAAATCCATCTCGACTGAAGTATAGACCTTAACTGTAAGACGAAATCACTTACACGGATTTGTTCCCGACAATGGGAACAAACAGATTTCCCATATGAGTAACAATTTCGTTCCAAAAATTACCTCGTCCACGGACACCGAAAATTTTTGGAACAAATATGTTACAGATGTAGGAGTAATATTGTTATAAATAATATGTACCAATTTGTTCTTGACAGTGGGAACAAAACAACCGAGTGCAACAAATTGTGTTCCAAATTTCAGGAACAAATTTGTATAAAACGAATTCAACTCAAATTTGTAGACATTCCACTGTATCAAAACGGTTCCAAAAGAAAACTCTAACAAAATTGTAACTGAATTTCATAACAAAACTATAAAGAAAACTTTTTGGAACAAAAAAATATCTTTTCAAGGTGCAAATCGATTCCAAAAAAATTTGTTCCAAGGAAAACTTGTTCCAATATTTTGGTCAGTGTCCAAAAGTTTTTACCGTGAAATGTTTCGTTTCTAAAGCAAATAATCCCTATCCTGGCAGTGTGTTTTTTTTGGTCAATATCATAAGACTTTCTCTCCTGAAGTTTACGCTTAAGTGTTGATCTCTTTGAAATGATCGCGTATTGAAGAAATTTTACAAGTGTTATTGAATTAGACTTTGGACTTCTATCACTGAAGTGATTCTTTAAAGAAAGATAATTTTCGTGCTATTTCCTTAAAGACGAGTAAGTTTTTGGGATCATGATTGTCATAGAGATTTTTCATGCAAGGATATCGGGTAATCATTTTATTTTTACAAGTATACACAAAATTTTACCAAACCAATGTGCAGTGTAATGTTACACAGTTTCTTCAGTTAGTTTTGATTGAGAGTTCTCGCAAAGGACTAGTCAACAATTATGAAAACTAATATGGTTTCAAAGATAAAACTTAAGCTCAATTCATTCATTCATTGCATTGAATATTTTTAACATCACTGTGAAATATTCGTATATGCCTCTCCAATCCCAATTTATATGTAAAACCACAGTCTAGAAAGAGATAGTCATCCCATGGTATAACTCGAGACGCCACCACCTGTCGGCGTATCGACCTTCGAGATTTGACAATTCTTTTCCCGCGCAAAATTGCCTTTCCGCCGTTTCCCGCTTCTCCCTACTTGTTTCATTTTTCCTTAGTTGCCTCTCGGCAGTTGCATGGAATGGGTGGATATTGCTGCGTGCACTGCCGACGGCAATACACACACCTCACAATGCACACAATGCGCACACTAAGCCACCTCGCACTGAGCGATCAGGCGAGAGGAAGCGTGTGAATGTATGAATAAAATATTTTCTGTGAGAAGGATTTCATTGTTTCTCACTCATTTAGTGTCTCATAAGATTATTGATTTTTCTATGTGAAGATGTAACATTCATCATCCTATGCGGATTTCATTTGATTCTTTTTCCGTATGAGAATTAAAAGAAAATAGTAATTTTATCGTAAGAAATGTTTTACTCTCAGCAAATAAAAAAAATTAACCACTCTCTCAGGAGATAAACCAATATTGCAGCTAGAAAACACATCATATTTATCAATAAAAACGCACCATATTAATTAATCAATGAAATATTTTATTTCGTTAAGTAAAATACCTGACGTTGAAAAGAAGTCGTTTTTTTTTATAAAACTACATTGATTTACATACCCTTGTGCTTATATTTCCTTTAACGACAATATTTCATTATTTCTCTGCAATAATATTTTCTGATTTCTCGAAATATCTATCGACACTTCTAAAAATCTTCGCTGAATAAATTCTTAAAAAAAAAAAAAAAAATAGAAAAAACATAACATAGGTATAGAGCTAGTGGGGCTATTGAAAGGCTGCAACAAATTCGGACAATATTTATTTAAAAAGTACTGAAATATGGGAAAAATGCAACTAAAGACAGGAAGTAGATATCTCTCACCGTTAAGCCTCTGTAACCATAAGAACAATTTAAAAAAATAAATATTTCCGGCAGAACTAAGTTTCTGGGATTGAAAAAAATATATGATTTTTTTTTTGACAAGGGAAAGTTTATGGGAAAAACTAATTTTTTGTGATATAAAATTTCTTTTTCAATCACTAAAATTTAGTTTTTTTCTACAGATTTTCTCTCAAACCATTTTGCGTGCTCACCTAAAAGACAAGAAATAATTTTCGAGATTAAGGAAATAATTCGAGATTAAGAAATAATTTTCTTGAATTATTCAAGATGGCAATTTTTGTGGCGATTAGTGTCGACGTCGACATGTTCAGCTGGACTATACATCCAAAACATATACAAAAATGAACAAAGTCACCACGGCCAATTTTGAGAAAAATTAGAAAAAAGTTCATTTTTGGCATATTTCAGTAGGATAGGGCACACATGAAAGGGAAATAAGAAAAAGAATAACATTATTTTCGAGATTATGTCATTTGGGGAAGGTCATGGAAGACCGAGAGGTCGATATCTCTTACAGTTTGAATTTTATATGGGTTAGAAAACTGAAAAAATGCCAAAAAACATCATTTTTAAAATAAAGCTATTCGTTACTCTACAGATCCATCCCAGATTGTGACCGATGCAATTTAGAAGCAAGATATTTAAAAAAAAAAACAGTAAATTTGACGAAATCCGTTAAAAAAGCCTGCAGGGTGGTTGACCTTGACCTTGAATAATCCAAAATGGTGATGTAACCGGTATGTGTTGATGGATTAATGTTCTACTGGATTAAGTACAAAACATATCCAAAAATGAACGAAATCTTCAGGGCCAATTTTGAGATAGTTGAATAAACCTATCTCAAAATTGGCCTATGGAGGGGATAGAAGGGATGACAGGGTGATTTAGGTAAGTTGGTTCGCTAGAGAATATTGACTTGTGGGAGTTGAGAGCTGTGATCGAAGATCGGAAGTCGATATCTCTTCACGTTTGGAAGCTAAGACGGTGAGCAATTCCAAAAAAAAATTGAATTGTGGAAAATGCTCTCTCGTGAAGCCCGAGCAGTTTAAAATAAAAGTTCACCTGAAATCAACTTGTTAAGTTTCCCTTTTCAAGAGTGTTTAATTATTTCTATGCATTAAGAGTTTCTGATTCAACGAGTTCAGGAATTAACACTTTAAGGACGATTGGAACACCGGTGTCCCATAAAGAAAATGAATTTTCCTAACTACCAAAAGCTATTTTTTTCTTATGTTTGTAAGTAATTGCAAAGTAGAAGGTTGAATGAATCTAGGATATTTTTTACAAGTCTCCAGCAATTTTCTATAAAATAAGTATTTAAGCTCAAAAATGGCGAATTTTTAAATTCTCATACTGAAAATTGATTTCAATTATTTTTATACTTCCAATTTTTTTTAAGCAAAACCCTTTTGGAAAAAAACTACAATACTCAAACATAATATTTTTCATTAGACTGAAAATTATTATTCATTGGTATTGTCAGAAAATTGATTTAAGTTTTTGGGCTATTTTTGTTCCTATCGCTCGTAGAGGCAAAAAATACACCGAATCAGACTCTGTTAGACTTTACAAGGTTAGATGTAAAAGTTTCATTTTCATTGTTGATTTTCTGTTCGTAAAAAGTGTCTCGTCCTTAAAGGGTTAAGGCTAATAGTGATATAAGAGGTTGCCTAATAAATTATCTAACAAGGGGAGGAACCCAACTGTCTCCCGCGGATCGGGACGAAATTTGGCATGTAAGTAGGGTCCATATAGAAAGTTAACCAGCCACTGGCTTTTTACTGTGCGGCCATTAGAAGTAGTCATTGTGACCATTCATAGTCATGAATTTCTTATATATGAAAGATTCTTTTAACATTTGTTGCTATTTTTCTTTGACCTGAAAATGCGTTTTAATGATGTTAAAGCTTGGTTGTGATTACTGATGAACGTCAGAACCCTTTCATGCGATACACCTTCATGGTAATGTCATAGGTCATCCGAGTAAACATTATACTTTTTCAAGGAAAATAATATTTTTAATATCAGCGAATTTTTCTTTCAGATTGTTTAAAAATAGCGAATGGGAAAATTTCTTATTCTTGTTCCTTTTTTTCCTCTTTAAATTTTACTGCTGCCGGATTTCTTTTCTTTCTGGTAAGATCCACATTGCATACTTTTTCGTCTTCATTTTTTTTTATTACAAAAATGATTGTTTTTTATTCATATCTCTGCCATTTTTTATTCGATTTTGATGAGTAAGTAGTCGTTAGGAAGGTCCCAATGAGCTTTGTAACATAACCAAAAATCATAAAAATCGGAAATTACAACTGTCAAATTTTCAGGTCAAAATGACAGGGTGATTTAGGTAAGTTGGTTCGCTAGAGAATATTGACTTGTGGGAGTTGAGGGCTGTGATCGAAGATCGGAAGTCGATATCTCTTCACGTTTGGAAGCTAAGACGGTGAGCAATTCCAAAAAAAAAAATTGAATTGTGGAAAATGCTCTCTCGTGAAGCCCGAGCAGTTTAAAATAAAAGTTCACCTGAAATCAACTTGTTAAGTTTCCCTTTTCAAGAGTGTTTAATTATTTCTATGCATTAAGAGTTTCTGATTCAACGAGTTCAGGAATTAACACTTTAAGGACGATTGGAACACCGGTGTCCCATAAAGAAAATGAATTTTCCTAACTACCAAAAGCTATTTTTTTCTTATGTTTGTAAGTAATTGCAAAGTAGAAGGTTGAATGAATCTAGGATATTTTTTACAAGTCTCCAGCAATTTTCTATAAAATAAGTATTTAAGCTCAAAAATGGCGATTTTTTAAATTCTCATACTGAAAATTGATTTCAATTATTTTTTATACTTCCAATTTTTTTTTAAGCAAAACCCTTTTGGAAAAAAACTACAATACTCAAACATAATATTTTTCATTAGACTGAAAATTATTATTCATTGGTATTGTCAGAAAATTGATTAAGTTTTTGGGCTATTTTTGTTCCTATCGCTCGTAGAGGCAAAAAATACACCGAATCAGACTCTGTTAGACTTTACAAGGTTAGATGTAAAAGTTTCATTTTCATTGTTGATTTTCTGTTCGTAAAAAGTGTCTCGTCCTTAAAGGGTTAAGGCTAATAGTGATATAAGAGGTTGCCTAATAAATTATCTAACAAGGGGAGGAACCCAACTGTCTCCCGCGGATCGGGACGAAATTTGGCATGTAAGTAGGGTCCATATAGAAAGTTAACCAGCCACTGGCTTTTTACTGTGCGGCCATTAGAAGTAGTCATTGTGACCATTCATAGTCATGAATTTCTTATATATGAAAGATTCTTTTAACATTTGTTGCTATTTTTCTTTGACCTGAAAATGCGTTTTAATGATGTTAAAGCTTGTCATCCGAGTAAACATTATACTTTTTCAAGGAAAATAATATTTTTAATATCAGCGAATTTTTCTTTCAGATTGTTTAAAAATAGCGAATGGGAAAATTTCTTATTCTTGTTCCTTTTTTTCCTCTTTAAATTTTACTGCTGCCGGATTTCTTTTTCTTTCTGGTAAGATCCACATTGCATACTTTTTCGTCTTCATTTTTTTTTATTACAAAAATGATTGTTTTTTATTCATATCTCTGCCATTTTTTATTCGATTTTGATGAGTAAGTAGTCGTTAGGAAGGTCCCAATGAGCTTTGTAACATAACCAAAAATCATAAAAATCGGAAAATTACAACTGTCAAATTTTCAAGGTAAAAAAATACTTCTTCGGCTGAATTAACGTTTGACTACATTAACAGCGAATTACATTAAAATTATGTGGTTAGTTTTGTCTATATGAGTTTTAATTTACTTTTTAAAATTCTACTTTGAAATGTTTGGAAAATATTAAAAAAAAACAATAATAGTTAGTCTGAAATTTTCAAAAATACACATTTTCTATACAATATAAAAATATTGGATTTTTTATCATAAGTAATCATTATCATCAACATGTAATATAAAATTTTTGCACAATTTCAGGAAGAACACAATTTATTAAAAAAAAAATATAAGAAAATTTTGATACCTTGTATTCTCCTACTCTATCTTTTATTTATTCGAACAATGCAATATATAGATATTAGACTTCCTTGAATATTAATGGAAATTATGCAAGATTATTGCAGTTATATTTTTATTCAATTAACGGGATACTACTTTATTAGAAAGAAAAGAATTTCACGATATGCTACTTTAGGTGATTTAGGACAGAATATTATTTTCTAGTTGCATTTGGTTTTCTGTCCATAACTGCAAAACTACTTGACCAAACATAAACATTAATATTTATATGAAAATGAAACGTCTCGATCCGCTCTATAATTTTGTAAATATTTAAACATCGTCAAACCTCCTCTAGTAGCGCTAAAATCGCTTTGAAAGTTTTGACCTTGAAAATTTGACAGTTGTAATTTTCCGATTTTTATGATTTTTGGTTATGTTACAAAGCTCATTGGGACCTTCCTAACGACTACTTACTCATCAAAATCGAATAAAAAATGGCAGAGATATGAATAAAAAACAATCATTTTTGTAATAAAAAAAATGAAGACGAAAAAGTATGCAATGTGGATCTTACCAGAAAGAAAAAGAAATCCGGCAGCAGTAAAATTTAAAGAGGAAAAAAAGGAACAAGAATAAGAAATTTTCCCATTCGCTATTTTTAAACAATCTGAAAGAAAAATTCGCTGATATTAAAAATATTATTTTCCTTGAAAAAGTATAATGTTTACTCGGATGACCTATGACATTACCATGAAGGTGTATCGCATGAAAGGGTTCTGACGTTCATCAGTAATCACAAACCAAGCTTTAACATCATTAAAACGCATTTTCAGGTCAAAGAAAAATAGCAACAAATGTTAAAAGAATCTTTCATATATAAGAAATTCATGACTATGAATGGTCACAATGACTACTTCTAATGGCCGCACAGTAAAAAGCCAGTGGCTGGTTAACTTTCTATATGGACCCTACTTACATGCCAAATTTCGTCCCGATCCGCGGGAGACAGTTGGGTTCCTCCCCTTGTTAGATAATTTATTAGGCAACCTCTTATATCACTATTAGCCTTAACCCTTTAAGGACGAGACACTTTTTACGAACAGAAAATCAACAATGAAAATGAAACTTTTACATCTAACCTTGTAAAGTCTAACAGAGTCTGATTCGGTGTATTTTTTGCCTCTACGAGCGATAGGAACAAAAATAGCCCAAAAACTTAAATCAATTTTCTGACAATACCAATGAATAATAATTTTCAGTCTAATGAAAAATATTATGTTTGAGTATTGTAGTTTTTTTCCAAAAGGGTTTTGCTTAAAAAAAATTGGAAGTATAAAAAATAATTGAAATCAATTTTCAGTATGAGAATTTAAAAATTCGCCATTTTTGAGCTTAAATACTTATTTTATAGAAAATTGCTGGAGACTTGTAAAAAATATCCTAGATTCATTCAACCTTCTACTTTGCAATTACTTACAAACATAAGAAAAAAATAGCTTTTGGTAGTTAGGAAAATTCATTTTCTTTATGGGACACCGGTGTTCCAATCGTCCTTAAAGTGTTAATTCCTGAACTCGTTGAATCAGAAACTCTTAATGCATAGAAATAATTAAACACTCTTGAAAAGGGAAACTTAACAAGTTGATTTCAGGTGAACTTTTATTTTAAACTGCTCGGGCTTCACGAGAGAGCATTTTCCACAATTCAATTTTTTTTTTGGAATTGCTCACCGTCTTAGCTTCCAAACGTGAAGAGATATCGACTTCCGATCTTCGATCACAGCCCTCAACTCCCACAAGTCAATATTCTCTAGCGAACCAACTTACCTAAATCACCCTGTCATCCCTTCTATCCCCTCCATAGGCCAATTTTGAGATAGGTTTATTCAACCTATCTCAAAATTGGCCCTGAAGATTTCGTTCATTTTTGGATATGTTTTGTACTTAATCCAGCAGAACATTAATCCATCAACACATACCGGTTACATCACCATTTTGGATTATTCAAGGTCAAGGTCAACCACCCTGCAGGGCTTTTTTAACGGATTTCGTCAAATTTACTGTTTTTTTTTTTTTTAATATCTTGCTTCTAAATTGCATCGGTCACAATCTGGGATGGATCTGTAGAGTAACGAATAGCTTTATTTTAAAAATGATGTTTTTTGGCATTTTTTCAGTTTTCTAACCCATATAAAATTCAAACTGTAAGAGATATCGACCTCTCGGTCTTCCATGACCTTCCCCAAATGACATAATCTCGAAAATAATGTTATTCTTTTTCTTATTTCCCTTTCATGTGTGCCCTATCCTACTGAAATATGCCAAAAATGAACTTTTTTCTAATTTTTCTCAAAATTGGCCGTGGTGACTTTGTTCATTTTTGTATATGTTTTGGATGTAGTCCAGCTGAACATGTCGACGTCGACACTAATCGCCACAAAAATTGCCATCTTGAATAATTCAAGAAAATTATTTCTTAATCTCGAATTATTTCCTTAATCTCGAAAATTATTTCTTGTCTTTTAGGTGAGCACGCAAAATGGTTTGAGAGAAAATCTGTAGAAAAAAACTAAATTTTAGTGATTGAAAAAGAAATTTTATATCACAAAAAATTAGTTTTTCCCATAAACTTTCCCTTGTCAAAAAAAAATCATATTTTTTTTTCAATCCCAGAAACTTAGTTCTGCCGGAAATATTTATTTTTTTAAATTGTTTCTTATGGTTACAGAGGCTTAACGGTGAGAGATATCTACTTCCTGTCTTTAGTTGCATTTTTCCCATATTTCAGTACTTTTTAAATAAATATTGTCCGAATTTGTTGCAGCCTTTCAATAGCCCCACTAGCTCTATACCTATGTTATGTTTTTTCTATTTTTTTTTTTTTTTTAAGAATTTATTCAGCGAAGATTTTTAGAAGTGTCGATAGATATTTCGAGAAATCAGAAAATATTATTGCAGAGAAATAATGAAATATTGTCGTTAAAGGAAATATAAGCACAAGGGTATGTAAATCAATGTAGTTTTATAAAAAAAACGACTTCTTTTCAACGTCAGGTATTTTACTTAACGAAATAAAATATTTCATTGATTAATTAATATGGTGCGTTTTTATTGATAAATATGATGTGTTTTCTAGCTGCAATATTGGTTTATCTCCTGAGAGAGTGGTTAATTTTTTTTATTTGCTGAGAGTAAAACATTTCTTACGATAAAAATTACTATTTTCTTTTAATTCTCATACGGAAAAAGAATCAAATGAAATCCGCATAGGATGATGAATGTTACATCTTCACATAGAAAAATCAATAATCTTATGAGACACTAAATGAGTGAGAAACAATGAAATCCTTCTCACAGAAAATATTTTATTCATACATTCACACGCTTCCTCTCGCCTGATCGCTCAGTGCGAGGTGGCTTAGTGTGCGCATTGTGTGCATTGTGAGGTGTGTGTATTGCCGTCGGCAGTGCACGCAGCAATATCCACCCATTCCATGCAACTGCCGAGAGGCAACTAAGGAAAAATGAAACAAGTAGGGAGAAGCGGGAAACGGCGGAAAGGCAATTTTGCGCGGGAAAAGAATTGTCAAATCTCGAAGGTCGATACGCCGACAGGTGGTGGCGTCTCGAGTTATACCATGGGATGACTATCTCTTTCTAGACTGTGGTTCTATGTATGTTTTTCTTTTTTTTTTCCCCTTTGAGAGCATAAAACAGTGATTTTTCCGTTGCATCAGTCGTTATTTCGAAAAATGCGGCCAATTGGGAGAAAAGAGGTGAGGTGAAAAATTGGATTGGTGAGAATTTGTGGACATGAATTGCATGTGCTTTATTGCGGTTTTTAATGTGCTTTTAGATTTTCGCTAATGATATCGCGCGTGTAATTAGAAATTAAAAAGGAACGCTAACCACCAAGCAAAACAATTGTAACTGAGAAGTTCGAGGGGTGGTTTTGCTAAAAATAAAAATAAATAGAATAAAAAACTATGAAGGGAGGGGGTTAAGCCCTACTCCCGCACCCCAAATGCCCTGGAAAAATATTTTGTGTGCATAATATGGGGCTCGGGGATGTTTCCTGCAGGAACTGGGGGACTTGGACGGGAGGTTCCATGGCAGAATGAGAGACGGAAAACTGGTTAATTAGTTTTTGCTGATGACGACTGTTGGATTTGGCTTAAATGTTTCACTTTTGGGTTTTTGCATTTTAAAATAAACAAAAAGCCCCCCACCAAACACACAAGTTAAATAATCTGCAATCACACTGGAAACCACACATACGGAAATTTATACCAAGAAGCATAATAAGCCCATAAGATACGTCTCTGGAAAAGTAAACTATTCCTAATAGAAGAGAAAAAGCAATTGGCGAGGGAAATTCGCGGAGTGTTCGAGTTCATGAATGATATTGATTACCCATCGAATTGATGAATAAATAATTTTGTTCCGATTCGTTACCGGTTAGGATTTCCAAGACCTTTTACATGCATCCATTCTCATTCAAAACTATTGATAATTACTCTGTCTAGAAGAATTTCAATATTTAAAAATGAAAAATTCTATGAGGAAATTGCTGGAGACCGTTCTGCCTAAACACAGGAGTCATCTAACTTTGAGTTTCTTTTTCGAATGTGTCTTGGGTCGAAATGTAAGTAACAAATTTTGTTGATGTTCGAAAATTCAAACAGAATGCAGAATCTGTCAGCGACAATTTGTTATCACTAATGACACTTCGAAATTCGAACATAAAGATACATTGGTATTTTTGTCAACAGAATATAAAGTAAAATTTGGCTTCCTCGAATTCGGGAATTCATATTTACCCACCTTTTCTTTGAAGAAGCGCCATCTGGAAATTCGAAAATTAACATTCCTTACTGTTGGATAATGACCTGGCGTGATGGATATTCTATGGGGACACTTTCGATCAGGGGCATGACATTTCCTATGTTTCCCATATATTTCTAGCGTGCCGAAAAAACTTTTGGGTTTATTAGCTGTTTTCTGTAAGTGTAGAATAAATTAGCAAAAAATATAAATGCAAAATAAAAGCCAATTTAATATAGAATAGGCAACCGAAAACCCCAAAATGGCAACCTACGTAGTTCTGGAGATTATCTCGTAAAATGTGTACGAAAACAGGGGAAAATTTACACTAAAATCGGTCGCATTTTTCAGGCTTCCAATAATCGCCAGTGGAAATTTATTTCACCTCAAGAAGAAAAACAAATTTTCTGTTTGTTTAGAGCTTTCGGCCGGATGTGGACCTTCTTCAGTGGTCGACTAGACTAGAAATCAAAAAACATAGTCTAGTCGACCACTGAAGAAGGTCCACATCCGGACCGAAAGCTCTGGACAAGACAGAAAATTTATTTTTCTTCTTGAGGTAAAATAAATTTCCACTGGCGATTACCGGAAGTGTCCCCATAGATCATTCCTTACGTTCAGTAATAACCATACGGATTTGAGAGCTCTCTCCGATTCAGCTTTATACCGTACCAATTTGAATTAAAGGTATCTAAAAAATATATATATATATATTAACCCGTTGGAATTCCGATTTTTATCAAATAAAAGTGAAATTTAGACGTTCTATCATCCTAAAATTAAAAAAAGTACACAAAATAATTTTCTGCAGCATATGTTTGCGTACTGTTGTTGACATTGTTGACGATTCAACTGACAGGAATACCGAAAATTCGAAATGGAAAAACGTCCAGCGCAAGAACGGCGAATATGTGAACTTGCACTTTAGATTCCAGTCGATTTTCGAATAAATTCGGCATGGCTTCGGAGTGGTTTCATCTCTTTGATTGGTTATTACTGAACAGAGCCATTCTTAACATTCACAATTCGATTCATTGAAAAATTCGAAGATCTATTTCAAAAGCCAGAAAGAGACATTTTTACTTCTTGATAATTTCGTAAGGTAACTGAAGGGCATCCTGTTCGAATTTCGAAAAACTCAAGTATCAAAATGTGTTGGTCTTGACTTTGTTATGCGGAAAAACACTAAACAACGACGTTCATTGTTTCTGTCCGATTATTTAATCACTGAGTAACTATTTTGCGAGTTTTTTAGTGCAATATTTCATAAATTTTCCCTACCTTGCTCGAAAATTTAGTGTGAAAATTTGAAATTGAATTTGAATTCTTCGAATATCAACGACTTTTTGTGCAAATAGAGTTCCAATAGTATAAAAGACACTATTGGAGACATTGGAGAATCAAAATCTACTTGTGTTCACACCCATTCTGTCTAATTACTGCTGGAGTTTGATTCTCGAATAGTGTTTTCGATAAAAGGTAAATGGAACTCTATGGGCAAAAAATGTCGTTAATGTTCGTTTAATTCAAACAAATCATTGCCGTGTTTTCCCGTTCTTCTTCATAACAAAGTGAGGACAGATATTCAAGACATTTCGAAATTCAAACAGGAAGTGTCTCAGCCACCACGCGGATAAAACAAGGAGTTAAAATGTCTTTTCTTTGGATATCGAAACCGATCTTCGAATTTTTTTAAACTCTAGATTTTAATGAAGCAATTAACACTTTATTGACAGTAATGACACTTCGGTTTCCGTTCATGAAATAATATAGGTATCCTCGTTGTGGACAAAATGAGAAGCAATGTTATGCCTTTTTCGAAATTAACATTCAAATGTGTTTTCTTTTGAAGTAGCGACATCTAGGGACTGAAGAATTGGCATTTTGCTCATTCGAAATTAAATGGGCACAACTCGACCTGCAGAACAAATTTCTAAATTTGAACAGTCTTCTCTCAAATTATGCACAAGAAATAATTTGTTGCTAATCTTCCCCAGTTTCCCCTATCTGCTATTTTAATAGAAAGATTGCAAAGTAATTTCTTATGAATTTCGAAAGAAAACATTGGATTCGTTTTCGAGAAATGCGAAAAAACTGATCGGCGACGATAGAAACCTTCCAAGGAAAATAAAGGTGTCCTATGGAAAGGGGTCATCAAATCCCTGAAGGTGATATCTCAAACCATTAAGGCTTTAGCGAAATTCTTCAATGCAAAATACTTCCAGGTGACTCAATAGGAATCGGAATAATCGATAATTCGAATTCAATGGAATATATTAAACGTTCCTTTGTTCAGTTTCCAAATGATTTATCCAGGATTCCTGAATTTCCGGAATCACTGAGCAGGATTTCCCTCATTCGCCTCACCCCATACCTTTAGCAAATAGAACACTTGCGCCAAAATTGGCAAAAATATGGCGAAGAACTGCAAATTTTTGGGCTCATTAGTCTCCGATAAAATTCAGAACAGGGGAAATGCACATTTCTCATTTCGATATCTCGTGCTGTTCGAGCTACCGGATGCTATTGATAAACCCAACTTCTCAATGTGAGAATATAAAACTGAAGACGAAAAAAAAGGGAAGAAATTCCGAGTGGGTTTTCTAATCTACAAGAATTTCCCGTCAACCTCTTCCGGGAGACTTTCTCACACTCCCCATAAATCACTTCCACTCGATTCTCAAATGTCCCCTCTTCATCGATATCCCCAAAAAAGCCCAATTTATATCTTTGATTTTCTTCCTCTGCATTTTTCCACTGTGCTGTTATTTTTGGAAAATTCCTCATATTTTTTTGGCTGAAGAAATTCCCCTGAAGAACTCTTTTTAATGTCCTCCCATTAAAAATCCCTATTTGCATTTCCGGCGATTTTTTTCTGGGGTTATTATAGTTTTCTTGCCAGTCTTTCATTGCTGGCCGCCACATGAAGATATCGAAATTCTCAGAAATGCATCGCAACTCTTTTTTTCTTTTTATCTAATTATCTTCGGTTGAGACTTTTTTTTCTCTTCTTGCAAGGCTAAGAACGACACTTTCAGCGATAGAGGGGAATGTCAATAAACCGAAAATAAGGGAGATTACAGAAGCAAATTCAAGGCAAATTTCCAGGGGATTGTCATTGCAATGAAAGTTGTACAAATTGCTTAAAAAACGTTGAAAGGGTGTTGAAGCTGAATTTCGAACAAGGTTGAAAAAATTCGAAGATTGATTTCGAATGCCGATAAAAAAGTTTTGGCTTTTTTCGGCGGAATTGCGATAATTCCGCTAGGTAATTTCTTGTTCGAATTTCGAAGTATTTCGAGGATCTCGAGTTCTCGAGTGTCAAGATATCAAGAAGTGTCAGTCAACGAATAATGTTACAATACTCCTGTTCCATTATTTCCCATCTAAGTGCTAAATAACTTTTTGTTTCCGAAAAATGTCGTTAATGCTCGAAAGATTCAAAATAAATTTCGAACTTTTAACTCTTTCCGGACCGCAGCATATGCTGCAAGCCAATTTCACAATTTTTTAATCAAAAATATCTAAGCTCAGGAATTAATTGAGGTCCTACAAAAAATATCTTACATTTGGACATCCTTATAGTTTGTAATCATCCAAAAGAATTGAATTTTTCTCAGTTCTGAATAATTAAAAAAAATACTGTTTTTCACTGAATATTCATATGCTGCTTTGGGTACTCAGAGTCCCAAAAGAGACGAAAGAGTTAAGCAATATTTTCAAACAAATTTTGGAAAGTTTATAGAATATCGAAAGTAGGAAGCTGTCAGAATTCGTTTAACAGCCTATCAGTTGAATTTCCCAACGAGAATAGTTAGCTGAAAAAAACAGAATTTTCAGCATATTTTTGCTGAGTCGATCATCAAAAATATGGTGACCGGTTAGCAGTTCTCGAAAAAGGGCTAATTAAATATACAGAAAGTGTAGTCGTATTAAGGTTAGCGGGATTTAGCTTAAAATAAAAATAAAGTAAAAGTTTTTATCTGATTTGAAATCGGTTAGCATTTGGTGCCTGCTGGGTTAGCTCAAAAAATTCGAAATTCAGTTTAAAATCTCTCGAACATCAACGACATTTTGTTGATTTAAAGTGACATTTACATCTCTAGCTGAGACACATTTAAGAAGAACATATTTAAGAAGAACAGAACGATATCTGTGGCTAGATCGGATGCCTTCTATGTTTTAACTCATAAACTTTTTCTTCGAACGTTAAGGAGACTTTTTCCTCTTAGGGGAAAGTGCCCATGCTTTAAAAGACCCAAGCTTTACAATAACTCAATTATTCTTATATTACTTAATAATTGTGACTCATCGCAATATATTTTAAAAGCTAGTCATATGCCTCACCTTTCCTGAAAAAAATAGGATTCTGGTCCTTTTATCCTAGTTCCTGGAGACAAAAATCCAAAATTGGCCCAAAACTGTAATTTTGTTGTGTCATATTTCATACAATTATTCACACTAATCTCACTTTTTGGAAAAACAACTATCACAGGCACATAGAGGGTTCATCAGGGTTGATATTTGTAGAAAAATCTTTTGGCTAGGATGAAGCTGGTTTTGTGGGTGGTAGAAAATTTACAAGTCCTACCCATGCCCAACCAATTAAGTCCCCGGTGCCCATGATTGAGCATATAAATCAGGCAACTCTATTATTAAGTGTAATTCTTTCATATGCACACCTATTGTAATTCTTCGATTTGATCAATCACTATAAACTAATATGTGAAAAACCTGAAAGTTGATTAACAAAAAATAATCTGACTCAATTATGCCTCAGTAAAGTAATTATGAAAACAAATTTGTAATATTTTTTTCATAAAAGCTTTTTTTTTGTTTGCACAAACTGAAATAAAGTGAAAGAATCACATCTCCTATAAACTCTTACAGCTTAAAACTAGTTTTTGAATATTTTTGACATAACCTCACTTTTGTATTATTGTTTTTGTGTCAAAGAAGGAAGTTTTTCTGTGAAAAGTTTGTGAAAAATTTGTGATTCCAATTCAATTTTGAGATATCGTCGGTTGCCTCAGCAACTGTGCTAACTGCATTTTGACAACTTTTCAGGAGACCATTTTTTTACTTTAATCACATTTTAATAAAAATCAAACCCCGAATGAGTTATTTTATATTACAAATATCGAAAGACCAACAAGTAATCTGTCTATTAATGCAAAGAAATTGGAAAATAGTAGATTTTGCACACTAAAAATTAAGCATTTCCTAAAAGAACACACAATATGCAATTGTGCTAACTAACATCGTTGTTCAAAAGTCTATCTGCAATGTATGGAATTTTTGCAGATAGCACAATTGTTTATCACAGTCAAAACCTAACAAGGAAAGAATTTTCTTTTTTTTTATTCTATTGACTCCGTGTAGACCAACATTTTATTGTCATTTAAAATTTACTCCAAAATTTATCTTCCGAGTGTGTTTTCTTTTTATCAACACTATTTTGCTCTCATGGATCTCTGGAAAGTCTACAAATGGTTCCTCCTAAAAGTGTTACGTTAATCTGAAATTGAAATATTTAGGAAATAAACGATCTCTGATATATAAAGAAGAAAGGGGATACTTTCACAAAGTTAAGGATCACGTGAGAATAACCATGGAAAAAGGAAATTGGCACCAGATATGTGACAGGAATTTATAAAATTGTTCTGGCCAATTGAAAAAAAAATATGGCAATTAAAAGTTCTAAATGATTATATTAAAAGAATACTTGATTATGAGATATCAATTTTATTTCTGACTTTTCATTTTGTTTATTTTATCCATTTTCAATTTCTGCACGTAGTATCATCATTTTTTTTTCTTTTGAAAATTCATACACACAGAAAAAGAAAAATTTTTAAACAGAAACACCCAGGAATTTAATTTCAAATCCCATTCAATGAATGCCAATGCCCTAATTCTAAATCCTTGATCATTTAGTTTTAGTTGCAATTTGCAAATCTGTAGACATTTTTCATTTTCCAGCTAATGCTGAACATAAGTTCCCGGTGTCTAAGAGCTAGGGATTCTAGCCCATTTCTCTCACTCAGAGCTTCTAAACTTAAACGTCTCGCGGATTCACGTCCAATTTAAGTTCCCAGGTTATCAAATAAGTTAAGTTCCCAGGTCCTAGTTCATAAATGTAGAGTCAAAATTTTTCTGTGTGTATGAAAATTTTATTTTCCTTCTCCGTTAGCTGTTATTATATTACATTCCAGCTTTCCTGTACTTTATGCGTCGATTTTGGACCCATGATTCTGGACGAGATCTCTTTTTACACGCTATGTCAAGATTTTCTAAAATAAAAATACTGAAAAAGATCAGAAACAACAGAATGTGATTAGAAATTTAAAAAAAACGCCTGTTTTATTGAAAATTTAATAATAAAAAATCATATTCATATTCTTACCTTCGGTTAATAAAACATCTGCTGTGAAAATTTCTGCTCTAGGGTGACTATTCAGAGAATTTTGTGATCTATCGTTTGAAATATGTGGCTCATTTTTGACTTCAGGCTGGTCAGATGAACCCTGTTCGCTCGTGAACATCTCTTGCGAATTATCGACTACATGAATGAGAGTATGAGGAGATGAATCTGGTTCATCCTGATTATTATTATTATTAATCGTATCGAGATATGTTTATTACAATTCATCCAGGTTATCGTATACCCCGTGTGGGAAGAATCTGCCGATCGTAGATCGCCCAAGAACGCCTTCCCCGCAATGTAGATACTTCTTCCATTCCTTCTTGCATTCTTTTGGACGTGGATCAGCTGCTTTATGATTTTTCTTCCTGTGTAACATTTTTCCTGTTTTTTTTCTCACAAAATCCTAATTTAGTAAGTAAATTAATAAGCATTTTTACAAAGAAACAAATGAAACGAAGACTTACAATTCCGAAATCACTAATTTGCTTTCACCTGCACAACAATCGCGAAAAACTCAATCACAAATCGCAAACGTTTACCTTGTTTTGATGGAGAGTCGTGATGGATAGAAATGACAAACTGCAAATAGAACAGTTGCTGACAAAAAAAAATTGCGCCTTTTTTCAGTGTATTTTTATGCTAACTGCAGAAAAATTGGTAGATAGCGCAGTTGCAGAGAAATTTTTGTGGCTATAGTACAGTTAGAACATTTTCACGGAAAAATATCTCTGTATAGAGAAAATTCCAAACTTTTTAAATAACGTAGTTTAATAGAGAAAATTCAGTAATATCAGAATATGCAAAAACCTGAAAATCGCAAAAATGCAGTTAGCACAGTTGCTGAGGCAACCGACGATATGCAGAGGATCGGGTAAAGCAAAGTGTGAGGGAGAAATCGCAGCACTGTGGATGAGGCAGCCATGCAGACAGATCTTCAAGAAATTCTCCAAGAAAACCTGAAAGTTAAAGATGCTTCCGCAGCCGTTGGAATCCCGATTACCACAGTGTATGCAAGGTTTCGGAGTGTGAAAAGAGAATTGCCGGAATCGCAGATGTCCCTGATGATGGGGCTAAAGAAAAAGGAGATGGTCAACAAATTTGCATTACAGCAAGTTTTCATCATGACACAAGAGAAAAATTTTGTTGCCTATCTTTTGGCCTCCTTCAAACTCAATTTTGGCCTCACCCTGCTCACAATCCGGGAACTGGCGTACAAATATAGTCAGCATTGGTCAGAAAGTTCCACTAAGTTGGGAGATCAACAAAAGAGCTATGAAGCTCTTGACCTATCTACATCAAGTGTTTAAAGGATATTAAATCACAGATTTCACGGCCTACACAATAAGATCTTTCCATCGAATTCATTCTTTCCCCTCGACCTTACCAAAAATGTGAATCCTCCTCAGTGTCAGCTTCGATATGGCGGGTTACAGGTAATTAGACCTCTACCTACCCCACCAAACTTACTTAATTCAAAGTCAGGTAAAAAATCGTCTCTACCATTGTGACAAACTTACCAGAAATGAAAAATAAAAAAGAAATTGAAATGAAGAAAAAGATCAAACGACCTAATTAGGAGAAAAGAAAAGTGCTTCTTGATCTGGACAATCCACCAAAAAAAGGGGACGACCACGAAAACTTATTTAATTTCTTCCTTCAAAATAATAAACTTCGCAATTTCTCATGCCTAAAAAGTTGTTTTACTTTTGGGGTTATTATTTACATACAAATATCAACACTGTTGATCAGACACTTCCGCCGTGGAGCTTCCATTTGTTGGGATAGTTATAGGCAAAGACGATGGGCAGGTGAACGTGTAAGAAGCTCATGGTGTCTGTGTCCACAAACAGTGATACTGTTACCCAATCCCTCAGCCATTTGATCAAGTTATCAGTGTTGAGATTTATGGTCTTGAGTCCCCACAGGAAGCAGGCATGCAGTTGAATTCAGGCACGTTTGAGCAGCCTCGTGCGGACGATGAAGAGCTCTGCCGGTAGGGAGATTTGCTGAATATCGTTTTTGCTGCAAGAATTTCTTGGGCTATGGGATGGAGACCACTGTCCATGAGGTCCAAAATGTTCGAGAATAGATTGAACTCTTCTGCATCGGGACGCATGAGTTTAACTGTAGCCTGCAAGTACCAAAAGGCTTGACATTGTGGATCATTCGCTTCTATAGATTTAGTTTTTGGAACTTACTCTTCTGAACGTATTGTTCCAGTGCAAAAGTATCTCGGACACATGTACGAGAGAAGGAATATCACATAGTTGGCAAAGGGAAGAGATTAGCAGGACTGAAGACACTTTAATCAAATCCCGTGACATTTGACAAAACAGCTCTATCTCCTTCCACGTCGTGAGTGCTTTGCTTACATTTTGGGCGAAGTTTTGGCAATATGAGTAATCTTGAGGATCTTCTTCGTGTTCGTATAATGTTGGTGTTCGTGAATTGCTCCGGAAACTTCTTCTCAAACACTTTATTCTACAGGCAGTCAAAGTGCCGGGTGAATAGATAAATACCCTCTGACATTGTTTCTTAAATTGCCACGACTGTATTAGGTGAGATTCTTAACAATCTCACCTACTATTTTGATTCCTTATCCCCCTGAGGATTGCTAGAGTTATCCATAGTTTTGAAGAGTTTTTTGTCACTGCAGTCACTGGTGGAAAAGATTCGCGGACGGGGCATATAAAACCAGGATCTGTGATTTTTAAAACTTGGTGGCACATAATACTTAACACGCTTCAACAATTTTTAGCTATATCGCTTTGTAAAATCCTTTTGTTCTCACATTTTCATCACTCCCGGAATTACCAAAACATGTTTTCACATAACCTTCAATTCTTGACTTTAGAGTTGCCAGATGTGAAATTTTCATGGAATGGAGTTAAAAATTGTTTCTTTTTTGTCATAAAAACATGTCTTAGAAAATTTGCACAAAAGTGATTTTAAAACATATTATTCTTCGTACAAATGACCTATTATAATAGATTAGAGTACCGCCTACATATTTATGTGGATTTTTATGTGTTCGCTGAAATATTTATAGTAAAAATAGGCATTTAAATTGTGGTATAAATTATTATAAAGGTTGGGACCTGACCCATCCATTACAAAAATCGGCACTGAATTTTCATTTTTCTCTTGTGGAAAATTTAAGGATTTCCAGGAACTGCATTAGGTAGGATTCCAAACCTAACAAGTAAGAGATTTTTTTGACGTAGTAGAAGAATTTCTTCGGTTTGTGTGTTAATCAGAAAAAGATTACAAATCTTAGACTCCATTTCATAGTGTAAAGCATGGGCACTTTCCCCTACTGGCATCTGTATTTCTTTCAGACACATTCAGGAACGACAAGAAAGACCGTATGACATCTACGTTTAGAGCGGATACCCTCCATTCATTTACTCAAAGATTTTTTTTCAATTTCAAATTTTTAAGCACTTATAGACAGAGTATTTATCAATCGTTCTGAATGAGTATGGATGAATTTGAAAGGTCTTGGAATTCTAAA
Source organism: Phlebotomus papatasi (assembly GCF_024763615.1). Lineage (NCBI taxonomy): Eukaryota > Metazoa > Arthropoda > Insecta > Diptera > Psychodidae > Phlebotomus > Phlebotomus papatasi. The sequence goes on along the minus strand of NC_077222.1, from coordinate 104,272,667 downwards.
CTAGCCTGTGTAGAAATTCAATTTGAATTTTTCAAACAGTAAGGATATTTTGTTTACATACTGGCACTTACGTTTCTGTCAGAGACACATTCAGGAAGCCAAAGAGAGAACGAATGACATGCGTGGTTAAGTCGAACGCCCTCTATTCAATTTCTCATAGATTTTTTTTTCATTTTCAAATTTTAAAATAGTTCTAGACAGAGTAATTCTTAATTGTTTTAAATGGAAATAGGTGCATTTGAAAGGTCTTGGAATTCCTAAAAAGACTACAAAGAAATTCAGGATAAAATTACACAAACTTTTTAAATATCGCTTTGAATAAATCCCTAAGACCAATTTCCTCCTCAATGCCATACCCCTTGATATAGTGGAGGAATAGAAGTCCCAGAAAAAAGTCTGCATCATTTGCAACATATGCAATTGTGGGGCAATCAATGGAGATTTTTATCACATGTCTGAGGAGAAAAAAAAACAGAACAATAAATCACTCTTTTCGTGCTGATGGCACGACAGAAATTCCCTCACTTCTTAATGACAAATTTATGCATCTTGAGCCTCTTCAATTTCCCAATCTTTTTGGAAATTTTTTTTAACCCTTCCAATTATATATATTGAGCCCAAAATCCCCAAAATAAATCTCACACAGACTGAATCTCTCAGGAAAAAAAGTGCACCATCTTCAACTCTTCCATTCTAAGATTGAAAAATTTGATGTCTGCTTGTCGGTTTCTATTGGGAAAATTCGACGCGTGTTCCTCTCGATTTCCATCAGAATCCGCATGCGGTTTTTCTTTTCACCAAGTCAAAATGAACATACCGTGTGGAAGTCTTCAAAGTTTTAAAGTCTCAAGATCAGAAAAAAATGCGATCGTGTCTCAATTTCAAAAATAGACACAAATTTCGATAAATTGTCACTATTCCTTTTTTTCCTACTCTCTTGAGCACTTCTCGACTTTCAATTTGGACAAAGACTCGTTAATTAAGTGACTAATTTAACTCAATGTGGCATATGATATTTTTAGAAAGGAGACACTCAAATAAACACAATAAATTCTTTTCGATTGAACACTAAACATTCAGAATTCGGTCGATGAAGAAAAAAGAAATCAATATTGAGAAACTATTCATTGTGGGGATTTTGTCTAGATTGGAAGGACACCACAGACCCCTTGACAAATTTTTCCTGCATCAGACAACAGCTCTTTTCCACAAGTACTTGGCATTTTGTTGTCCAGTTTTAAGTTTTGAATACACAACAGGGGGTTTCCCAGACACATTTCCACCCAGACCATCATTATGAGCAGACTTTTCCTCACTCAGATGGAGGTTTTTCCACCTCAAACTCCCAGACAAATTCACCTTCTTGCACCTCAAACCCTGTGAACCAAGAGGACTTTTGCCACGGAAGAGCAGCCCAGTTTGAGGAAAATTTCAAATTCCATCCCTATCTGTCGAGTGGTGAATTTTCGGTGAATCTCGAGTTCTTCTTCAGTGAAAATGAGGGTGATGAAATGAGCACTGAGACAATGAAGATATTTTATGAGAAGAGCAATTTCAAAATTATTGAATACCTCAAACTTCAGTGAATTTCACCGGAAAAGGCTTCAATGAGTTCTGGAGTTGAGCATTTTGTTTGAAGTATTGTGATTGTTAGTTACTTCTAAAATCGATATAATACAATTGCAATAATATCCAAAAACGGATTTTTCTTAACAAAAAATAACTAAGGGAAAATGCCCATGCTTCGTACGGTCCAAACCAAGCTTCGTAGTAAATAATAAAATAATTAATAATAATATAATACTTCAAAGCGGTGCAGGCCACAATTTCGAAAACCAAAATCCTGAATAGGATGAAATCCGAAAAGAGTCAAAATCCGGAATAGCCATAATCTTGTCAGCCAAGATCCCAAAAAACCAAAATCCTGAATGGGTCAAAAACCTGAAAGGCCAAAATCCCGAATGGACTAAAATTCCAAAAAGCCATAATTTTGAAAGCTAGAATTCCAAAAAGCGAAAATCCGGAATGGATCAAAAACCTGAAAGATCTAAATCCCGAATGGACTAATATTTTAAAAAGCCATAATTCCGAAAGCCAAGATTCCAAAAAGCCAAAATCATGAATAGATCAAAAACCTGAAAGGCCAAAATCTCAAATGGACTAAAATTCCAAAAAACCATAATTCCGAAAGCCCAGAATTTCAAAAGCCAGAATTCCAAAAAGCGATAATCCCGTATGGGTCAAAAACCTGAAAGACCAAATCCCGAATGGAATATTATTTTAAAAACCCATAATTCCGAAAGCCAAGATCCAAAAAAGCCAAAATTCCTGAATGGATCAAAAACCTGAAAGGCCAAAATCCCAAATGGACTAAAATTCCAGAAAGCCATAATTTGGAAAGCCCAGAATTTCGAAAGCCAGGATTCCAAAAAGCGAAAATACCGAATGGGTCAAAAACTTGAAAGACCAAAATCTCGACTGGACTAATATTTTAAAAAGCCATAATTCCGAAAGCCAAAATCTCGAAAGCCAAGATCCCAAAAAGACAAAATCCTGAATGGGTCAAAAACCTTAAAAACCAAAATTCCGAATTGATTAAAATTTCAAAAAGAAATCCAGAATCTCGCACGCCAAAATCGCGAAAGCGGAAATCCAGATTGATCAAAATCTCGAAAAGGACGATATTATATGATGGATAATGTGTAGAATAATTTCCCAAAATTCAGGAAATTTCGTTTTCGGAATTTTAGCCCTTTCGGGATTTTGGTTTTTCTGGATTTTATCGTTTAGGGATATTGATCCATTTAAGATTTTGGTCTCTTCGGGATTTTTTACCGGATTTTAATTCATTCGAGACCTTAGCCGATTTAGGATTTCATCTGTCCAGGATTTTGTTCAGCACCTCTTCTCAGTATTTTGAAATTTTAAATACCCTCTGTTAAGGATTTTTAAGGAAAAAGAATTCCTACGATACGAATACTAAAATGTCAATAAATATTTGATATTGCAATGCTACTCGAAAGCCATTTCGAAGAATAAATAAATATCTCCAAAGAAATTCAAACTTTCCTCGACTCAAAAATTTACGATTGAGGGAATTATTTATTTTCGAATCATCAATAAATGATCATACGGCAAAACTTTTAAATTGCTGTCACATATAACTCCTGGGTATCACATCTAAACAGGGTTATAACCTAATCGATCAATTTTGCGTACACTAATTTAAGCTTCAAAAGAATTTCTTAAAACGGATTTCGGAATGAATAAAAACGGTGGATAATTGTTTTTAGCATATATAATATTTTTTAGAATATCAGCTTTTTTGGTTTGAGGTGAAATGTGATCTGGTTCGATCGGGACCGAATTTTTGATCTACACGTTTTGACACATAGAGTATTTGATTGAGCATTGGATTCGAGCATTTGATTTGATTCAGCATTTGATTGAGCTGAAATTTTAGTATGATCCAGCTGATGTCAAGTCCTTTTCAGAACATATATAAAATACGACGTAGGTCAAGCGATTGTCTGGATACAGGGGCTCCAAGTTCAAAATTATGACATTTTCATAAATACAGAACTACAGGAAGCTTCTTTTATCAAAACCATTACAAAAAAGACAGTGCTATCGCTAAGCGATGAGATCTAACAAACAAAGAAAAAGAAAAGTAATGTTTTTGTAAGCATATTATTTGAGAATATTTTTTTTGGAAAGATGAAAAAATAAAAAAATAAATAGAGTAAGTGTGTCAAATTCCGGCCGGCTTGTAATTTCGGCCACATTTTTTGTTCCTCGAATTTCATTGAATTTTTAATTTTTGCATACTCTAGAAATAATACAATGAAAAAAATAACAAAAAATGTCGCTTCGACGAGCAAGATGATCTAAAAAAGACATAAGAAGAATTCCGAAAGGGCAAGGAACTATGAAAATGAAGATGGCCGAAATAGGCCACAAATGTAATGTCTAAATTTTTATGCATTTTAGAATGTATTAAGAGTGAATTTAGAGAAAATAAAGACGATAGACAGCCTACAAGGTTCTAAGGAACACTCTTTACAAAAAAGTAACAAATAAATTCAATTTGTATTAAAAATATTACATTTCAAACATAAGACTTTGGCGCTTGCATGCAACTGTGACGAAATTTGGTACACTTAAAAGTAAATTAAAGCCTCAACTATTTTTAATGGTTACTGAGGTCTTTCGCTCAGGTTTCAAATATTGAATATTAAAAAATAAAGGTCACCAAAAAATTACTATTACAAAATTTTAAACTTTGAGCTTCTGTATCTAGGTAGAGGCTTGATGTAGACTAAAACATAGTTAGATTCTGAAAAGGTCTTGACATCAGCTACAGCATACTAAAATTTCAGCGCAATAGGACAAGTTTTAAGTTTTGACACTGAAACGTCAAAGAGGCAAAGAGAACCACTAGGGCATAAGGTCCTCAGTGAACAAAAGTAGTCTAATAATTTATCATTTGCTTTTTTACACATTTTTTTTACTTTGTGCGTTTGAACAACTTCAGTGACAATTTATAATATTTTTTTCAAAATTTAAATTTCAAAAAATAACCGTTAACGGTTCTTTGACAAGAGTATCTTGCCTTCAGCAGTAAATTGTCCCTTATTATCTGCAAAATGTGGGGAGTTTTGTGTGAGTTTGCAGTGAATAAGCTAATCCAGAAGGATTCACTATGCAAATTGTTTACAGGGACAGATGAAATGGAACATTAGGATGAGTTGGTAAAGGTGGTTTGAAGAACGACAATTCAAACACAAGAGTGATTTTCGTACATTTCCCAACTTCGATATATATTTGGAGATAAAATAATATTTATTCTATTGTTATTCCCTCATTTATTATTTCAATATAGTTTGGGAAATGTAGTTTTTGGTTTTGGGGAGGACTATGAGTGGCTCAAAGATAAATTGAAAGTGAGTTATAGAAATTAATTCAGATGAGTATGATGCTTTTCTGTTCTTTGGGAAATCAATGCTTTGCCCATCCTTCGGGGGTAAGTATCATCCCTTTTTTCCTCCCAAAAAGCAGATATCTTTTTGATGGTCTCAAAAAGGTTGGAAAATGAACTCGTGTTGCTAAGCAATCTTAGTTGTGGCACTTTTCCAGCGGGGGGATGATCGCCACAGGGTAGTTAATAGAATGTCTCCCTCATGCTAAACTCCCTCAAGCCACCATGAGTTACAATCACCTTCTCTAAAAACTCTTTCCCCTTGGATTTCTTTGTGCCCAGGGTGAAGAAATTAAAATGAAAGGGGGAGTGATTAATATTTTATTGATATCGATTTTCTTTCTTGTTCGCATCCTCTCAAAAGGTGGACCTGAGGGAATGAATTTTTCCCTTTGGTCCATTCGCCTTTGATCACCCGGAGAATTTCACAAATTTCCCTACCACATTAGATGGGAAATTTTATTGTCGGTCGTACATATATTCATATTCATTTTTGGGGTAAAATTAATAATCAAATAAACCTTTTCTCTCTTTTCTCATTGCAGGTAACTAATTTTATCCCTTGTGCAACTTGGTACACTTTATCGTGAAGACCAACGATGATGATTGTGGTTGGAATCACTTTCCATGCCAATGATAGGCGGGAAAATTGTGGATGGTATTCATATCTAAAGGGAAAAGTATGTTAACTCTAGAAACTGGAGAAAAGGTATGCAAACTCTCGCATTTGAAGTGGTCAAAAAACCATCAGAAAATTTCTCCTGGAAAACCCATTTTGAGGATGTTCTTCTTTTTCCAAATTTCCTCCCCCCCAACCGGAAAAATTCCCCGTGGCATCGTCAATTTCTCCATGGCGGTGTTATTGAATAAATAATTAAACAAAATCTACACCCTTTCAGTTCTCCATTTGAGCATGAAGCCCAGGAAAAACCCCATAATACGAGAAACGAATCATCTGAATATGTAATTTGGACCTAACACACCCCAAATGAAGGAAAATATACTCTCCAGACTTTTCAATCATACCACCCATAATATTTCCTTTGAAGCATCATGCTTTTTGATATCACAAAACCAACCTCCCCCCTCCCCCTTACTGAAAATTTTCCAACCCTTGCCGTATCATCAGAGACCATTGAGCTGGCCCAAAACCCGTATATCATCTCTCCGCCATACCAATTTTTGACTCTTGTACTTCTTTCGAAGCCCCCCTCCCTCTCTCTCTCTTTCTGATACTGCCCAACGATCCCAAGCATCCCGACCCCTCGAGATACTCAAAAATCAACCTTTCAGAAAAGCCACTCACACCCTTCCCATCAAACCTAGCCCAAAAAGGGCCACCGAGGCGCCATGTTCATGCTGATGACGATGATGGTCATATGGGTTTGGGCGCCAATATTCCGAACAACCTCCGCCCCATCCACAAAATCATTTTTCCACCCACAAGAGATATTCATACGTTGATGAGTCCAGCTGAGCTAATTTGGAATAATTTTCTGCCACTGGCGTACTTTGTCTCAGACATCCAATGCTTACCAACCTTTTTGTGCACCTCAACCCTTTTAATTCAGGGAGGGAAAAGGCAAATTTTTGGGGATGATGCCCTATTGAAACAGAAGACCTACTACCCTCCCACATCATCGCCAATAATTCGCGCATATAGCAAATCATCGACTTGGAAAAAGGTTTGCAGTTTAAAAGGGTGCTCTGAAAGCAAGTTGTTCTAAAAAGTTTAATTGTCATTGTACAAATTAGTTACATTAAATTACATAATAACATCAGTTACATTATGGAAATTCGACTTAAAAGATCTGTGCTAAATTCTATAAGTATAGAGTACTAATTTTTCGAATAATCTTAAAAGGATTGAGAAGTGGATTTTTTGTACAATTCTCATACCATGCAACTTCAGTTGAATTAAGGGAATTACACTTAAAGATCTGTACTAAAATTCTGTAATTGATATAGTACTAATTAGTAGAGGTATCGCAAAAGACGCGAGCAATTTACGGTTGGATTCTCAGTTCAATCCTCTTACCATGGAATTGTCAGTCAAATTAAGAAGATTTACACTTAAAGATTTGTACTAAAATTTTGGAAATATTATTATACTAATTAGTACAGGTATCATAAAAGACGCGACCAATTTTGGATTTGCTTCTCAGTTTAATTCTCTTTCCATGGAACTATCAGTTGAATCAAAGAGGTTACACTTAAAGATCTGTACTAAAATTCTGTAATTCATGTAGTACTTATTAGTACAGGTATCGCAAAAGACGCGAGAAATTTAGGGTTGGATTATCAGTTCAATTTTTCTTCCATGGAATGATCAGTTTAATTAAGGAGATGTACACATAAAAGATCTGCACTAAAATTCTGTAATTGATATATAAGTATTAATTAGTGCAGGTATCGCGAAAGACGCGATCAACTTAGTATTGGATTATCAGTTCAATTTTCCTTCCATGGAATAATCAGTTAAATTAAGGAGATTTACACTTAAAATATGTGTACTAAAATTCTATTATTGATATAGTACTAATTAGTACTATCGCATTATATATCCCAAAAGATTCTAGCAATTTAGGATTGGATTCTCAGTTAAATTCTCTTACCATGGAACTACCAGTTGAATTAAGGAGATTACACTTAAAAGAACTGTACGAAAAGTCTGTAATTGATATCGTACTAATTAGTACAGGTATCGCAAAAGACGCCAGCAATTTAGGATTGGATTCTCAGTTCAATTCTGTCACCATGAAACTGTTAGTTGAATTAATCAGTTTACACTTAAAAGATCTGTACTAAAATTCTGTAATTGACATAGTAAGAATCAGTACAGGTATCGTAAAGACGCGATCAACTTAGGATTGGATTGTCAGTTCAATTCTCCTTCCATGGAATATTCAATTAAATTAAGGAGATTTACACTTAAAGATCTGCACTAAAATTCTGTAATTCATATAGTACTCATTAGTACAGGTATCGCAAAAGATGCGACCAATTTAAGATTGGATTGTCATATTCATTAAGACATGTATATTTAAAAAAATATATTTGCAAAAATATTAGTACAATATTTATCCTGTACTAAATACAAGCTTAGTACAGGTTGACTAAGAGTAAACCAAAGGAATATTAAGAAGACTCCAATGGATATAACTATCCTAAAATTTGCAAATTGATATTAAAGTAATAAGTACAAGTTTTCTAAATTAAATTGTGCAAGATGGACAGAAAAGCTATGTACTAAAATTTTGCAAACGATATTCCCTTCATTACTAAATACAAAGTTCCTTAAAAAGAAATATTGATTTTTAAAGAGTAGAAGTTGAAGAAAAAATTGCGTAACCGCATTGTATTAACATTTTATTATAGATACTGTACTAAAATTAGTACATATATCGTTAAATTAAATCACCACAATGACTATCAGATGAACTAAGAACGGTTTCCGGATAATAACAATATAAAAATACCGCAGTTCATATTGCATAAATTTCAGAGATTTCCTAACGCAATGTCATCAATTAGCTATGTTTTACCTGTACTAAAAATCTGAAGTCAGTATTGCATCCCTTAAAAGAGGTTTCTTAAATAAATATTGCTTAAGAAAAGATTGCCTGCAAGATTTAAAAAAAAACATTCACTGAAAATATGTTTCTATACAAAATTTAGTACTAATTAGTACAGGTTTCCCGTTTTCGTGTAATAAAATACTTGATTTCAAAAAAGCCCAATTAAACAAAGTTAGTTTTATTAAAGCGAGTTTATCTGTATTTCACAAAAGATTCTCTACATATTAGTTAATATCACGTATTTTAAATGTACTAAAATCACATTCAGTCGTGTTAAATGTAGAGTTCATTTAAAAGGGCTGTGCTAAAAGATTACAAAAAAAAATGTAATATTTTTTATAATCTATAACTATATAAAATGTTATATAGTCTCAATTAATTATCTTAGTCTTTAATTTAATCTGTGACGGATTTTTACTACAAATATAATATTATATTAGAATTATTAGTACATAGTCTAACAAAGCATTTTCTTGAATAAAGGACTGACAAGTATGTACAATCGTTGTGGCAGAATCTTAAAATAGAGTTCACGAATGCATTAAATAAACTAACACGTACTAAAAAATACCAGTACTAAAATTTCACAATAAACATTTAAAATTAACACAGGTTTTTCCAACCGTTCTGAAAAGATGTAACATTCATAGAATAGCCTTGCATTAGCTGTACTAAAATCTCACAATCCAGATTGTACTAATTAGTACAGCCTACTCAAATGAACCTTCCACTAGAAATATTTACATTCAGAATCCGCATACAACCGGCTTCACAAAGAAAATCACTGAAAAAAAAATCGTTATAAACTGTCAGTAAATTAGTACAGAGTTAATTAAATATTTTTGAAAAGTTTTGACATTGATTCTTCTTGTACTCAGGTACCCCCTTAAAAAGAGATAATTTCATTATTCTCTTCTTGTTTTTTTTTCCTACTGATAAATTTCATTGAGAATTCTTGGAGAGCATTCTGAAACACAGGAAATTGGCACAACAAAAAAAGTCACCCACATGCTTCTTTTTTTTTCTTTTCTTGACAATCTTTTCGAAATTATCGCGTCGAATTAATTAATTGTTTTGCCACGGGCATGGTTTTTTTCTTGTCAAGAAAAATAAAAGGCAGAAGCTGGGGGTAAGACAGGAGGTTTAAGAATGCCAAGATGATCAGGATGAAATATTGGCAACTTATGCATACTTATCGGCCAAGAAGAGCTAGTCAATACAATAATACTTTATTAGTTTTATTTATAAACCATCTATGAATGGCGTTCTTTGGGAATATATTTGGTGAATGAATTTTTCGGGTAATATATATTTTTTGTAAATTTGACGTTTTGTTGACAGATGACAGTTATTGTCAGTTTGAATTTGAATTAACGATATTTTGAAAATTTGTTATGAGCCAAAATTTCCAAAAATTCATTGAAATTTTCCCAGCCTTAGGCAATATGTTGATTGAGAAGACAGCTAGAGAATGAGACGTATATTTTGCTGGTTCGAGACAAAGAACAAATTTAAATGTCGATGTCTCTGCACGAAGAGTGGTGTTGTATGTCGAAGAGTCAAAACGCCACGATCGGCTAGGTTTTGAGAAAAACGCGGCAGCTGTCATGAGGCGTCTTTCATGGGATTCCAATGAATTTCCCCCCTTTTCTTGCATTATTGGTGTGTTGTTGTCTCTCTATGAAATCCTATAAATAATTGTCATGTGGATTTTAATGGGATTCTCAAGTCTCTTCAGCACTTTTTGGGTCTGGTCCGTGACGATCATGCGATCAACTTTAACATGCGATCAATCAGGGGATTTTATACGTTAAGATTCAAATTGATTTTTCTTCAATGTCTGCTCCTGAAGGTCCTTGTTCATCCCCCTGGGGATACTCACAAACCCTTTGCCTCGGGAAAGTGTCTCAATTGTCGATGCATCGTGCATACTACTGAAATATGCAATAAGATGATTTTTGTCTCTTCTGCACTGGAGAGTACTGTACTCTGTTGATTGCTTATAAAGTGAGATGAGAAATTGTTAGATTCCCCATTGCATTTTCACCCTCCATTTCAAAGCTTTACTCTGCGCCAAGTGCACTCATGAGACACAAACACCACCCCCCAAAAAAAAATTCACAACAAAAGAAGGGTTGATATACGAGGGATGTAAAAATTGTCACATATGTGGAAGCTTTTCAATAATTCTACAATTATTGTAAATAACTTTACAATTAGGAAAACCCCATTCCATCCACCCTTTCCCTCCCAAACTGCAAAGATTAACCCTTCTTTTTGCCTTGCCAAAAGGTTTTCATCCTGGATTCACTAGGTCCATTCAATGAAGCTACCACCGAACAAAAATCAAGGGATGGACGTCATTTCTGTATTTATTTCCCTCAAGGGGGTTGACTTCGCACTCTTTTATTTCACCATCGAGCCCCCCTTTTCTTTCTCCCTCAACGCTACTTTATATTTTCACGCTTTAAAACAAAAAAAAGAAGAGCTGAATAAATGAAAACTCCATGGTATTCATTTAATGTGTGTGTAAAGCTTAAAAGCGGGAATATATAGATGATGATGCAGAAAGAAAAATTGTGAAAAAAATAAGAAAAATGCGACGAAGAAGCAAAAAGGGATAATCGCGAGATTGCTTTCAGAAGGGGTTTTCATGTTCATATTTTTTCCCTTCCAAACCATCCTGTTTTTCTCGCCCATTCCGCCACGCCGAAAAAAAACGAGGATTGCAGGCTGGATTGATTCAAGTGTCTTGAAAATCCGTTGACGTAACGGTTAAAATTCGAAATTTTGAAAGGTATTTTTTCTGTCAAGTGATCTTGACGCATTTTTCAGTTGAAAACCTTCCTTGGTGATTTGATAAGGCTTTTGTCTGGTGATTTGACAAATTCGTTATTAAAACGTTCCAGTTTTTGAAGTCCGAAAGTTATAGGTCATTCTGTCAATTTGACCTTACTTTCATAATCTGACTGGGTACTTATTTTTCTAAATATAGGGTGAAAGGAACACCTATTGATACTTTAAGAACACGAGTCAGGACCTTTTGGCACCATACTGTGTACCATTTGGAATACGAAATTTGAATACTTATCTTTATCGAAAAACTCGAAAAACGTAAATTAATGAAAAAACGCCATACTACTTACTTTTTACTAGATACATTAAATAAATTTCAACGTTTTAACAAAAGTATCAATAGGGGTTCCCTGTCGAACAGGTGTTTATTCGACCCCACTAAGAAGCAAAAAAAAGTCGATCAGCAAAAGAACAAAATTAGATCTCGTTTGTACGATTAGAATTCCAGATAGTTATCGCATTCAATGGTACGTATTCCACTAAATTTTGAAACAAATTTTCAATTTCTGGGTCCTCAAATCGATCTCTAGAAGTATTTTCCGGACTTACCTTTAATTCCAGATACTCAGATAAAAATAAATTACTTAATATTTTGTTATTCGGAAATTAATAAACCTTGAAAAATTCTTCGAAATTCCTTTTATTGAGACTAAGTTTAGGATCTGAAATAAGGCCAGTACTCCCCAGAGTAAAATTGTTTCAGAAAAATGCACGACCTTCTTCGAAACAGAAGAAGTAGAATAGATTTTTGATTTTTGTTCATAAAAATAAATAATTCCGTACGTTCAGTAATAACCTTTCCGATTTAAGAGCTCTCTCCAGTTGAGGTTTTTTCTGTACTGATTCAGAGAGAACTTACGTAAAAACCCGTTGCTGGTTCGAATGTATAAACCGACGAGTTTCATAAAAGTGAGTATGTACATTAAAAGGATATTTATTTTATTGAAATTGCAATTCAAACGATCTGTCATCCTGAAATTCCACAGAACTATGCAAAAATTCACTTCTTCGAAGTTAGCAGGACAATCAATGCTAAAGCGGCGAGTACGTGAACTTGCACTTGCACTTTAGGCTTCCGGTAGATTTTCGAATAGGTGTGGCTTGGCTTTGGAGTGGCTTTGTCTCTTTGAAAGGTTATTACTGAACGAATCCATTTTTTAAATCTTTCTCATCCTTTCGAAATTCAGTTTTCCAAAGTTCTTCAGAACACTAACACCGGTATCCTCCAAATATCATTTTCATTAAAAGAATATGTATACGAGGGTATTTCGAAATGGGTCTAACTGCGTAATGCAGCCGTAAATCTTGAAAATTTACCCTTATAGTTGGTTTCTAAGAGAAAATTTTATAGCCGTCTGTCATAATCTTTTTAGTGTGTCTAGGCTGAAATAAAAAGTCAGACAGAATTATTAGTTTATTTCGATATTTAGATAAATAGTTGGAAGGTGTATTTGATTAATAAAAAAATTAAATTGAAAATCTTGCTCTCTCTCACTGGCCTAGCTCCAGTCAAAACCAGTCAGGTTGTAAAACTAAAACATAAAACCAGAGAAAGGACATTAACACCGTTTAGTCTTGGAGGTTGGAATCAATGCTAAGACGGCGGTGGACGCATGGGTGTGGGAAAGATCAGGAGTCAGATGAAATAAATTTAAATTCAAAATTCAATTGAAAAATTAGTCCATTATGCAAATCATAACACTGTGCAACGATGATTTTGTCCCTGGGTTCTCATGCTATTTTTTCTATTGCTAGGGTCAAATGATTTACGAAAATACTTATCATTTTGATTTCATTTGGATTTTGCGCCTGGTATTTAGGAAAAACCGTTTTTGCCGTTTTTTGATACTTGGGTGCCTATATCTCCGATTCTGCTAAACCGATTTATTTCTTACTTTGAAACAATTTGGTCTCCCTTACATGCCCGATAAATCCTCTGAACAGATGAAGTTCGTACGACTAACACCAGGGGCGCTGTAGTCTCAAATATGTCAGAAAACATGGAAAATTCGAACTTTTTAGCATCTTTGATCAAAAATATCTCGAAAACTAGGACTGTCCCTAACAATCTGTTTTGTGGGTTTGATAGAAAATTTAATCAGCTACATTTTCGTTTATGTACAACTTTTCTCTCAGATTATTTTTTAACCTCGATATTGAGATTCAAACGAAAAATAAGCATTCAGCCAACTAAATAAAACCTTCACAATTCCGAGTATTATTTTTTCAAAAGTTATTATATCAGATATTTTATAAATTCGAAATTTCGAAAATTTGAAGTTGCGTTGAATTTTCGAATATCAAAGACTTTTTGTCCTAAGTCCTAAGTATCTCTTAAATTGAAGAGTCAAACTCTACATGTGATTGCACTTATTGGGGGATTTTAATTTCGAAAGGTATATTTCGAATCAAAATACCCCCATCTAAATGAGTCTAAATTAGTTCAAATTCTCTATACTTAGGCTGATCCTCAAGAATATTTAGCCTGTAAAATTTGGAAGCAAATGATTAGGTAAAGGAAATTTATATAAGAGACGTCCAATTGATGATCCTAAGACCTCAGTGTATGACATTTTGGGATAAATCTTTTCTGTAAAATTTTACAAGCTAAATACTCTCGAGGATCAGCCTGAGTATATGAAACATAAGGTCCTTGACTTACGACATAAGCCGAAAGACGATTTACTGGAAAATTATGGAAACGTATAATTATTTTGAATATAATTACGCTAAGCCATCTTTCGGCTAATCCTAAGGTCTGTCAAAGCCCTAAGTTAGAACTCCTTGGTCATGCCATCCTGTAAATGATACCGAGACAGGAGTAAGTGGGATGAAAAGGCAGGTGATTGTGTAAGAAATTCCCTATACATCCCCGTTAAGTATTTTCACGGGATTGGGTGGTTAAAGAGTTGGAGTGTGGGTGGTATTCGACATTAATTTTGCATTTTTCTGGTCTACACTGAGAGATACATTCGCGAAAGGCGCGTTCCAAGGGCTGGAGGGTTGAAGCATAACCATTATTAGTATTTTGTATATAAGAGAAGCGCATCGAAATTGCTATTTTTGAAATATTAAAGGCACACCGGGGGAGGATGAATATCAACCCCCTCGGGTTTTTTTTCTTCTTCAACCATCCAACCCCCCATCAACACACCAATGCACACACAGTGTTTGATGAAGGTGCACCAAAAACACTTTCCTTAATGGGATATTTCTTTTCACAGTGAAATTTTTATTTATTCCTCTCATTTGCTGAAGTTCTGAAAGGGGGCTGGGGCTGGGGGGTGTGAATGCAGCCATTGAGGGTGAGTTTATGCAGAAATTTACGACAATTCACACTGCATTTGCCCTCTGAGAATCCATAGAGTAAAAGGGGAGAAAATATTTTTTTTAGATGAATAAAATTGGTTTAGAGATTGAAGGATCAACACCCTCGATCATAGAGAATCCAATTGATGATTTTAATAGTCTTCAATAAGGAAATAAGCCTCATAATACTATTTATGAAAATTAACAATAATTGCGTGATAATTGCAGTTGAGTGTCGGTTTTTTTTTCACACAAAACTCTTCAACATATTTTCAAGTGCTAAGCCATTTCAACAATGTTATTTGTTTTTTTTTTTACTTCTTTTCTGTCGAAGACAAAAATGCGGGCTTTTGCTTCGAAACATCATAACACGATCTCTGCATTTGTTGAAAATTAATTTATGTATATGCATGCAATTAATCGACAGGAAGAGTGTCATTTCTTCTCTGTCTCCCGCGAAGGAAATGATCATGATCGTTTGTTTTTCATACCACACTCTATATCAACATCAACCAACTCAGAAGGAATTTCCCAAGAAATTAATTTAAACAAGGATAATAAAAAAAAATTTAACCCTCGCAAACCCCTCAATACCAGACATTTTCTTAATTATTCGATTCCATGTCGTAGTTTATCAATAAAACATTTTTCCGTTTGAGTTGTAATCATGTCGGGAACACATTTAAATTTAACCTACCAGCATAGAATTGATAATTGGTTAAAAATGACGTCGGTACAAGTTCTCTTTTTTTGCCTATTTTATGTGAAATAAAAAATAACATACTCATGAATAAAAAGAAGCATTTCACTCTGCCTCTCGAGATATTGGAGAATCATTGAGCAAATAATGCTCAGACACTTTAATTTTCTCAGCTGTATACGACTAAAAAAAAGCAATGTAGGGCAAAAGTTTAAGGTTCGACCGAATGCTCGTAATTTGTGGAAAAATACTCTGATTTGATATTATTGAGTGTTTCTGCGATCAATGGGAGTCAAAACACTTTACTCGGATTCACTAAAACTCATGTAAGTTCTACAATGTGGAACTTAGTATTAGTAAAGAAATTAACCTGAAAGCTGAAACAGATTCCCATAAATATCTACGATGAGCTATCAATTGAATGATCCATTTTATTTTAAATTAAAATAACTACAATAAAACCACAATAGAATATTTAAAAAAAAAAAATGTTTGAGAAAGAAAACCAAAGGAACAATTTTATATTAAGCTGAGACACACACCTAAAACTCCTGAAATTTGTTTGACAGTTTATTATAAGAGTTTCAGTTGCCTTTCTCTGTAATTTTGCATATTTCTTTGCGAAAAGTTTGCAAAGTAATGGAGAATGTAAATTAATATACATTACTGTAAAATAAACATACTTCTGTAGTACGAATGCTACAGACCCCGTACCAGGACATGGTGGAGCACCCTTCATCGCTAGCCTCCCGGAATTGAGCCCCATTACCTATTCCAAGAGAGCAATGAAGTCAGAGTCCTCTTTACTTTACTGGGAAGTCGGGGACGACCGAATAACTCATTGAGTACTCACAACCCCATCTAGCGGAACAATAGCGATATCGTAATTCGAGTTTAGCCGTTGTTATAGTACCCCTCCGAGTTACCACTGCAGCTGAACAGTGATTGATACCATTCGATTAGAATACTCTTAGTCAGGATGAGTTTTCTTCATCTAAATCCTCTAGGTTCAACAGTCCTATTAGGGAAAAGTACTCTCTCTTCAAACGCTCTTGCCTTCGAATAATGTAAATTTCCTTTTATTTTTCCAAAGAGATTTATATATTTCTATCACTGAGAGAAATCGAAAAAGTCAAAATAACATTCCGGAAATGTTTAATTTACCCTGCAGTATTGATCCAAATTCGGTGTAAATTTTACCCTTTTTAGGTGTAAAATTAACATTAAAAAATGTTGATATATTTTTACACCTAAAAAGTGTTAAAGTTCTGAGGAAAAAAGATTAATCGCACCCTCTTTTTTTCTCAGTGGTTAAACATTAGTTAGTTTATTATTAATTATTGATAATTACGCAATAATTATGCGCATTATGCGTAAGCCTCTTATGAAATATAACGGAAAATTCACATTATTCGAAGGCATGAACGTTCGAAAGGAGAGTATTTTCTCCTATAGGGGAAAGTACTCTCCCTTCGAACGCTCATGCCTTCGTATAATGCGAATTTTCTTTTATTTTTCCTAAAAGATTTACACATTTATATTAAATATTAGTTAGCTATCGTCACTTATTGGTAATTATGTGATAATTGTGTATAAGTCTCTACGAAAAAATAAAAGAAAACTCACATTATTCGAAGGCATGAACGTTCGAAGGGAGAGTACCTTCTTCTACATTTTAATAGTAGGTGTCTTGGCTAAACTTCTGTACTTTTTACCTCATCGTCTTATTATGCTTTAATTAGAAAACAATAAGTGCATAATATCATTAAAAAATATCTGCCTTTCATTATAAAATTAATACCACCATTAACTATATTTTTCAATTTGTTACTTCAGATTTAGCCAAGACATGAACCTTTTAAATTTGTAAAACTTCTCATGTCTTCGATTGAATGACTTTAATTTTGTTTTAAATCCATATCAGTCTTTTTTAAGGAAGATTTCACGCTTTTAAATAAACAGTTTTAGAATAAAATTTGCAATTTGAAATGTTTAATTTATCTGAGACGGAAGGGATTGTGTCTTGGTTTATTGTATTGTTTTTAATTTGAACTGGTTCAATATCGCTTTCTTTTATTAAATTTCCGTATTTAATGAAAAAATGGAGCGAATGGAGGGGTTAAGGCGAATAGAAAAATATTTCTAGAGATAATGGTTTTTAATGGGGGTCACCGTAAACCGGAAGGCGATATCTTATACCGTTTAAGCTCCAGAGTGGTGACAAATTGGAAAAAGCGGATTATGTAAGTGTTCTCTCCTTGAGTTCGAGCACTAAAATTATGCAGACAGCTCAGTTAATTCAAAAATGAATATATGAATATGAAATGCCAATATGGTGTATGTCTTGGCTAACCATGAATTTTGTTTTTCAAAATTTTCTTTTCCCTGATCATTTTTTCCGTCTAAAGTTTAGAACATTTTTTGATAGAGGGTAGCGACATTACTTATAGTCTGTCTTTACTTATGGCCTTCTCGTTAAAAACTTCACCTTTTGTCAAAAAGTAATTTCGAAGAACCTTAAAAGTTTAAAATGTTAAGATAGCACATCATGTTTTGCTTGTTTTTGGAATCATTTTCTGACAAAAAAAAATAATCTTGCCTCAATACAGAGATATCATTTGAAAAATTTATAATAAAATTAAGTAAAAGATATGAAATACATCGTATTATACAATAAGCAAATGCATTTTTCGTATAATAATTACTTATTTTAGCTGAGATACAAACCCTTTATGTAGTTTTTATATTTTTTTAAATTTCCTTATGTTATTTTTTTTCATTATTTTAAAATGAGCATTAGAAGAGTTTCATAATAATGCAATCCAGTAATAAGCCTAGATAAACAACAGCTTGATATCTTAACGATGAAGATTTGACGATCACAGTTATAGTGTCCTAAAGTTAAAAACAAATTATAGTTTAAAAAATTTTTCCTCGCAAATTTTAAATTTTCACATTAATCCAATTACTATACTTTTTAAAAAAAAGTTTATTTATTTATATACATAGAAAAAATACTTCGTAAATTTGTTTGTAAATGTTTAAGAATTTTCTCTGAGGACTTACAAAACGCTTGTAATGCGTATGAACTACGCAATAGTTAGTAACAATTTATACTTTTTTCAAAAACATTTTTTTCGCAAAATCTTACAAACAAATGACAAAATTTTACGAACATTTTTTATGTATTTACGAACATTTACAAACATTAATCGAGAAAGTGTCCCCCGCTGTCTTAGCGTTAGAATGATTTCATGCTTTATTCTTTTGAATTATGTGTTTCTTGCTTTAAATCAGGTAATTTATATTCTTTAAAAATATTTTAAATAAATAATAATGTTTATTAATTTACGTCAATACTTAAGATATGGTTTACTAAATAAAAGTATACTTTGTTTTCTGGTTTTTTCAAGATCTATAACTTTGTATCAATCAACTTTCTAACAGTCCAAATGACTTTCAATAAATTCAACAATGTAACAAACTTCAATAAAAACTACAAGAGATAGATTTATGACTATTTACGACTCAATTGAAGCAATTCCAACTAAGAATTGTTAAGACAATCAAAAACTTGCACAGCAACGATTTGAGATAAACTATGAGTAAAAACAATTTGGCAAATAAAAAACTTATTTACAAACTTAGGTATTGAGCAGTATTTTTCCAAAATCTATTGCCTCATTAGCAAAAGCTGACTCGTACTATTCATCGGATAATTAAGATTTCAGCAAACATCCATATTGTTCTTTCGCACAAATAAAATTAAGTCTGGGCAATAAAACGCTCCATGTGTAGCAAATAATAAATATATTATATATTTTATAGTGAGTAATCGTAATGAGAAAGGGGCAGAAGTGTGAAAGTGAAGGGGGGCCACTATCTCAGTCACAAATGATGAGGCCTGGAATTTTTCTATAATTGTGCTAGATGGAAATTTGGTCATGTTGGATGATCTCATGAAAGCCCAAGTATCGATAATTTAGCATATTTAATTGGAATTTGGGGGACAGCGGAGTACCAACCAAAAAAAAAAAAGATAGAGAAGTATGAGCGTGTATTTTTTCAATTGCTGATTAAAATTTAGTGATCCTCTCTAAAGGCAGATAGAGAGAGAGATCTGGCCAGATGTCTATTGGGCTCTGTATAATTTTCCACACGATACACTTGATCGATTGTAATGATCGAGCTGATCTCTCTCCTATGCTTGGGGTCTATTATATTTTTGGACACGCAAATAGCACAGAAAAATATAAATATTACCTTCGACTGTCATTCAACTTGATTAGTGGATATATTTCTCTTTTTTTTTCTAACACAGAGAATGATGGCCTCCTCCCCCCAATTTGTTCTCCATCCATACCCATGGGGAATTCATTCATTACATCCAGCAAGATTTTGGCCTAACTTTTTGCTCACTTAGACATCTTCTCCCTATCGTGATCTTGTTATTTTTCTCCGCCTCATCTCGCCATCAGAAAGAAGGAAATGTACTAACTTATACAATTTTGCATAATCGCATGTAATGCCCATCTATTTGCGTTATAAATGTCGGCATGAAAATATACGTGAGGGTCACTATAGATTTTTGGTGTGTAAAAATATCCCCATTTGACCCGTTGACCCCCGCGAAATAAGAGTTGAGAGACTTTTTTTTCCTCCAGTTATACATTTTGGTTGTTTGCTGTACATTTTGGGATCACTTTAAATCAAAATATTATTGCTTTCAGCGGTGGGTTGAGCGGGGAATTGCCTCAGATATTGGGTTATCAATTCACATTGGCCCACTATCAAAAATTGTGTGTATTCCAATACATTTGCTTTTTTTTGACTGAGAGCCATTACTGTTCCCAGCTTATGTGATCCTTGGAGAAAGTCGATCTGGTACAATATTGTGGGGAGGTATTATTGGCTTTTTGCTAATTGAAGACAGTGATATTAAATAGCCTTTTTATTTGCTTTTTAATGTCGTCAAGCTTTTCGACTAAATTGAGAACAGTTGAAATTGAGAACAGCTGAAATTAAGAACAGTTGTCAGCGCCACTCATTTGAGAAAACACTGCTCTCGTGCGGAGGAAAGGGTTGCTAATGTAAGAAGTATTGAATTTAAATAAAAGATGTGCTTCTTGCAAATTTTGACAAGTTTGACGAAACTGAGAACTATAAATGTTAGAATTCTTATTAAATTGTTAAATTTAGAAAATAGGATTTAAAGCATTTTATTGGCAATCAAATTCATTATTTACAAATATTTTTTTTTAAATCAATAATAACTGTGACTACGTCGAATATTCTGATACTACAGAAGTAATGCGTTGGATTAAAATTTAATTTAGGAAGAGTTTTGTATCAGAGATTATTAGGACTTATTGGCTTGATCGTCTACTTGACTTTCGTATTCAGCTACTGCTAACATACTTCCAGATTTAAGGATTCGTTTAATCTAAGAATTAAAATTGTGATTTGTCCAAACAACAGATTCAGTAATCAAGTAAGATTTATCAAACAAAGAAATTTACTAAGAACAGTCATTAACTTAAATAAAACCATGTAACAAGAATTACTACGCATCCACACCAGAACATTCTGAAGCTCTTTTCATCGATAGCCTTCCGGAAGAGAGCCCCTGGTGGAGACCAACTGAGAGGCCGCCTCGATTGTGCCTTCGGAATAACTTGTCGAGCACTCATAACCCCATCCAGCGAAACTATAGCGATATCTTAACTTGAGTTTAGCAGCCGTTATAGCACCTCAGAGAGTTACCACTGCAGCTGAACAGTGATTGGTACCGTTGGCTTAGAAGAGTCTTCGTCAGGACGAGCTTTTTCCCTCCAACTCCTCTAGGCTCGACAGTCTTACTACAATTGTACCAAGTCCATAAAATCGGATTACGGGCAACTGATCTAGCCTAGACGTTAATTAAATATTTCTAGCAACTGTTCTCAAAAACTGTTCTTATATGACAATTTCGACTAGTTAGTGGTAATGATCCGTTAAATGATCTACTGGAACTAGGCCTTCCTCAAATATTAAATTTAGAACAAACGCCATGAGATGGCGCAGTCAGGTCGGTAGTATGACGCCCCCTACCACAGCATTTAACCTGCGTCATTTGGAACTCGGGATTAATCTCTAAAACGCCATTATTTTAATTGGAATTAATAATAATAATAATGCTCACACAACATTCCATGAAGGAACTAGGCCTTCCCACAAGGGGATTTCTAGACATGCATTATTATTTTTTCCTGAACGGGATGAGGTTGTCAGTCCCATGCCCGTGGACTCAACTGCAGTGAAAGCTCACTGGATGCAATTCTAACCCCTTTAACGCCAGAAAAAATCCTGGTGACCTAAAGGGGATTCGAAACCGGGACACTTTACATCATAGAGCGAGTGCTCTACCACTTGACCCATTGATGACTTCTTTAATTGGAATTACCAGAATTGAATTCCCAAGAGCGAAAATGAAAGGTCTTGAAAAATGCTACAACTTATTTGAACATCTCGATTATACACGAAGACCGCTACGAAACCTGGACCTGTAGGATGAATACCATCGTGATTATATTGATAAGGGGTATCTCTGGTGTTTACCAGTGAAAAAGCTTGTCATCCTAAAAGGAAAATACCGTTTTGATCTGTGTTTTGATCTTGCCCAGAGCTTTTGGTCCCATATGGGCCGGTACGGTGGACGGTGGACGACGATTTACGGTGGACGGTGGACGACGATTTACGGTGGACAAAATTGTGTTTTCGCGGTTTTTCTCTGGGATCGGTCGAATTTTGTTGTTCTGGACGGTCATTACCATCAGAATGTCACTATGGGTACTGAAAATTTTTCTCACCACATTTAGTGTTTAATTCGGTTTGGAATATTGCCATGTGCCTCTCTCTTGTACTACCACTAAGGATATTTGTAAAGAAAATGGAAAGCCAAAACATGACTGATGATCTTGTATTTTGAATTTTCACATTCAAAAACATATTTCTTTATTTATTTTTTCAAATTCTAGAAAAATAGGTCTGTGAAACCCCGTATGAAAATCTAGAAAGCACAAATCTTAAATAGTTCGGAATAAACCTGGCCTATTTCGAAAGATTTCAGAATTTCGAAGTCGAATATCTCCTGCTGTTTTGTTTGTTCTCCTTGTTCGAGTTTTCAAGGTATGAAATTTGTTAAACAACTCGCTATACTGCCTCTAAACCGATTCAACTTTGTCTCTTTAAGTATAACTTACGGCTAAATTAATCAATGCTTTAATGCACTACAACTAGAGGCGCCACTGTTCAAAAAATTCGAATTTAAATATTTCGAAAACTACAAATAAATAAACTTCTCACGATTTTTATCTCTCAATTCAGAGGGAAATCAAGAGAGATCTATTATTCTATCCCGTATTAGTTACGTGTTATGACCATGAGACCGAAATTCTTTTCAAATTTCGAAAAGTTACTTCAGATTTTCTTAAAGATTTTCCAATTTTTTCTCGAACACCTGCAAAGTAGATTTCTTGAATTTATTCAGAAAGAAAGGTCGTCAGTACAGACGAGAAAAAATCGAGGTTCTACCGATATTCGAACTGGAGACCTTTTGTTATCTAGGAAAGTTCGAAAGCTACTTCTAGTGGTCGCTTATTTAAGTACGCAATGGATTAAGTTTTATTAGTCGAGTCGAGTGCGTTTGAGGTTTTTCTGTGAAAATTTTTAGACATTTTTAGACACTTGATGTCTGATGGAAGTAGGGTAAGTGTGCCAAATTACGGCATAGTTGCATGCAAGCGTCAAAGTCTCAAGTTTGAAATGTAATATTTTAAATACAAATTGATTTTTTTATTCTTTCTTCTGAAACAGTGTTGCTTGGAGCTTTGTAAAGAGTTTACCGTCTTTATTTTCTCTAAAATCATTCTTAATACATTTTAAAATAAATAAAAATATAGACATAGCTTTGGTGCCCTATTTAAGCCATCTTCATTCTCATAGTCCCTTGCCCTTCAGGAATTCTTCCAATATCTTTTTCTCGTCATCTCGTTTGTCAAAGCTACATTTTTTGTTATTCTTTTGCATTGTATAATCTCTACAGTACGTAAAAAAGGTTCATGGAAATTCGAGGAACAAAAAATGTGGCCGAAATTGCAAGCTGGTCGGAATTTGGCACACTTACCCTATCTAATTTTCTAGATTTGATTTTTAATCTTAAAATTATTACATTATGAATTTACAAAAGAATCCCATCTCTCATAGACTTAATAGATCTTATAGCTAATCATTTTTCCTGGGAGTAGCTTCTTGTGGGGATCACAGCAGTACAACTCAATCGCGATCGCTCATTTTTCGACATGGCGTCAAAGGTCGTGGTGATCAGTGGCATATTTTTGGCGATCGCGTGAAATTCGGCCCAGTTATTCCTGGTAATCCGTGTGATCGTACGCATTTTAATAGATTATTTTCATATTAAATTTCAATCCAGCTCTCTGGCGATTAGTGATGGACTTTTAGTGACGATCGTGGCATTTGTGCAATATCAAGTGTTTTCTACTGCTCTAAAGAATTTTTCAATTTAAATTTTTTTTCCGATTTTTTCCACAAGTGATTTTGTGTGATCTTATATTGCTCACCTAATCAGACACTGCCCCAAGGTATTGGGATGAGCTATTGGTGTTCAAATTACATTTTTAGGTGAGTTGACGAGCCGTAGCCTAATGATTGTTTTATTATTTATTTTTGTTGTGTCTTTTTTTTGTTGTTGTTCTAAACAATTTATTGTTCCCGAATCCCTCATGATCATATTCTCTCGATACGTTTCAATAATTTTTTTTTCTCCATCTATTCTTGGATGGAAAAATTCTTTTCATTATTTCTACTGCTTTGATGGATATAATGACAAAATTGTTATTTATTGACACGAAACGATAGCCACAGATAATTAGTTTCCCAACGATTGTGATCTTGTCGCGATCACTTCTCGTGAGATTGATCGTTTCTCGATTTTTTTTTGTAATATTTTCATCATTTTCCATTCTCTGGCGATCACTAATGACTTTTCTATCGTGTCAAATATGTCATGAGGGGGAGAGAGACACCTGGAGGGAAAATTTTTCAATGAACTGTCTGCCATGCCGTGTGCACTCTGGCCCTCGATCGCGATTACATTGGGGGGAAGGTATACAAGAAAAATATTGCAGACATACCGGAAACTGGTTAAAAAGGAACTACCTGTTCTCCAATGATGATGGATTTATGTATGATAAAATAGCACGCACCACATCATCAATTGAATAAATTCAAATAAATTATTGTAATGGCAGATAATAAAAAAAACAGATCGTATAAAATCATATTTTACATTATGACATAAAAAAAAGAGAAGAGAATAATGCAAGAGGGGGAGAGAGATGCTCTATGCTCAGACAAATAAAGTGGATTTTTAGCTAAGTTACTCAACTGTTGCGGATTGATGGTTCATAATTCTTTTCCTTTGTGGCACCCAAACAAAAACCGCCGCACGATGAGTCAGTTGTAACGATCACTGATCATCTAACCATCAAGAACAACCTGCTTGAGATTTTTATTATTCAAATTTGACTTCTGGATTTCTTCTCTCCGAAGCAATTTCCAAATTGATTGTCGCGCATCCCTTCCCTTCTTGTCATGGCTGTAAATTAAATTCATCAAAGCCACGATCACTATTTGCGTGAGAAGACATCGTCATATTCCCTCATCTTGGACGACATACTTTTAATGACCCCTTTTTGGGTGGTTTGTTCCACAAGGAGCCGAAATGGCAATCCCAAGAAACATTGAATTCTGCATAAAAATGAAATTCTGTAAGAAAAGGTGTCGGAACTTCGAAGCACGAAGTTGAAATATGGTTATTGAACCGTGAGAATTAGAAAAATTGCAATGTGAAACTCGAAAAATCTGGTAATTGCAGCATGAAACTCGAAAAACCTAGCAATTGCAGCGCGAAACTCGAAAAACCAAGCAATTGCGTCGTGAAACATTGAAAAACCCTACTATTGCATCGTGAAACTCGAAAAACCTAGCAATTGCATCGTGAAACATTGAGAAACACTACTACTGCATCGTGAAACTCGAAAAACTAAAAAAAATACACCGTGAAATATCTAGAAACCTGGAAATTGCATTGTGAAACTCGAAAAATCCTGCAATTGAGTTGTGAAACTTTGAAAAACCCTACTATTGCATCGTCAAACTCGAAAAACCTAGCAATTGAATCGTGCAACACTGAGAAACACTACTATTGCATTGAAAAAACTTAGCAATTGCATTGTGAAATATTCATATACATTACCACTGCATCGTTAAACTCGAGGAACTGAAAAAAATATTTCGTCAAACCTTGAAAAACCCAAAAATCGCATCGTGAAATTCGAAAAACCCTGCAATTGCATCGTGGAACCTTGAGAAACGCAATTGTTACATCGTGAAACTCTAGAAGCCCAAAAACTTGCGTCTCTAAATAACAGAAACCTAAAATTTCCATCGCAAAACATTAAGAAACCCCAGAAATTTAATTGTGTAAAGTTAAAAAATCCAAAAATTACATTGTGAAGTATTGATCAACGCAAAAAATACATCATAAAATATTTAGATACTCAAAAAATGTATCGTGAAATCACAGAAACCTAAAATTTACATCGCGAAACATTAAGAAACCCCAGTAAAAGGCATCGTGAAACGTTATAAAAACCAAAAATTACAGCATGAGTAATTGAGAAAGCCCAGTGTTGCATTGTGAAACATCAAGAGACTCAACAACTGCCTCGTGAGAACACAGAAACCCAAATTTTACATCGTGAAACATTAAGGAATCCCAAAAAATGCATCTCGAAACATTAAGAAATCCAAAAATAACATTGTAAAGCGAGAAACCCAAAAAAGCATCAGAAAACATTGAAAAACTCAAAAAATGCTTCGTGAGATCATAGAAATACAAAAATTACGTTGTGAAACATTAAGAAACCTCAAAAATTGTACATTGAAACATCAAAAAACCAAAAATTACAACGTGAAACATTGAGAAACTTAACCATTTTATCGCGAAACACTGAGAAACTCAAAAATTGTATTGTGAAACTGAGTAAACTTAAAAAATTACATCATGAAGCATTGAGAAACCCAAAAATTGCATTATAGAATACTGAAAAACACAAAAATGCATCGTGAGATCACAGAAACCCAAAAATTACATTGTGATGCATAAAGAAACTCCAAAAATTGCGCTTTGAAATGTCTAGAAATCTAAAAATTCCATCGTAAAACGTAAGAAAACCCTAACATTGCATCGTGAAACATAGAGAAACTGTCAAGATGCGTCATGAAACTCGATAAACTTAGAAAATTACAACGTGAAAGATTAAGAAACCTAAAAAATATCATAAAACATTGAAAAACTCAAAATAATACTTCATGTGATCACAGAAAACAAAAAAAATTACATCGTGATACATTATGAAATCCCAAAAATTCCGCCTTGAAAGTCTATAAATTCAAAAATTATATCGTGAAGCGTAGGGAAACCCTAAAATTATGATGTGAAACATCAAGAAACCTCAAAAATTGAACCTTGAAACGTCAATAAATCCAAAAACTACATCGTGAAGCTGTAAAAAACCTTACCATCGCAATGTGAAACATCGCAAAACTCAAAAATCACATCGTGAAACTAATTTAACTTAAAAAATTACATTATGAAACATTGAGAAACCCGAGAAACATTGTGAAATCTGCGAGAAACCCGAGAAACAGAAGAAATTAGAAACCTCTGTCAGTCAAAATGGGAATGACACACCCCTTCCATTAACCCTAAATTGAGATTGTAAATTCTCATTTTAAGGTGACTATAAGAATTCATCAAGAAGCTTATATAACCAATTTTATTAAAAAAAAAATCTTACATTAACTTAGTGATTTTTTTAATCGCTACTTGGGAATGATGTCACAAAATTCTTAGTATTACCCCAGTCTCCTGTAACACCTAAATGACAACTAATCGTGAGAGAGCGATCAGTGAAAAAAGCTCCCGAACCACCTTTTCTACGAAAAACACTAAAAATTGAGGATTCGATGCCAAAAAAAAGATCATCTGATAAGTATCGGTTACGGTTTGGAGAATTTTATGATCCGAAAATTTTTTCTTTCAACTTTATTAACCATGCCACGGGCTGATGGTAAAGCAAAATTCGGTGCTCGATTGAAAGTTCATAACATTATTTTGAATTTTGGATGTGCTCAAGATGATACATTTTTCACGTATCCATTGAGCATTGAAAATATATTTTATATTTATTTTTGGGCAGGTATTTCTTGCGTAATTGCTGCACAATTACTTTTTTTTCGTAGCAGTGAGTGGGCATAAAATTACATGGATCGATTGTGGTGGAGACGCAAGATTTTCCTTCGTTAAGATCGCTATGAGTGAAATCAACTCAATCACTTTACCCCAAATTAGAGATTAATGACATAATCAGAACCACCGGCAATCACAGCCAAAACCACCATCCTGTCAAATCCAATCAATATTTGGGTAGCATTTATCGCACTTGCAGTGGCTTTGGCTCAAGCCACCCCCCCAGCTTGAGCCCTCGAGGTGCGATTACACCCACCAGGCGTCTCCATCTCCGAATGTCTTTGATTTCCAAGGTATCACACTGCGAGAAACAATTCTCAGCGGGAAAATTTATGAATGAACTTTTCAAGTGACTGGAGAAAATTGTTCGGAGAGCATAAGTTTCATAAATCTTGTACAAATCAGAGTGAGAAGAAATCACTAATTGAATATGGGTGATCATTATAGTTTGAGAATATTGTTAATTTTGAGGTTATCTCCAATCTACGGATTAGAAAATAAATCTAAAAGAAAGAAATTACAAGAAAGATAAGAATAATTCTTGCTTTTCTCCTTGTTAATTTTGTAAAATTGATTTACGATGTATTTGGAAGCTCAAATTATCTTCAAAATAAATATAAACGGTATTATGAAGTAAATTCTAACCTCAAAATGGCTTTATAACAATTAACTTTGAGGTTATGTGAATTCAGTTAATTTGAAAAGAGCCCTGAATGCTGTTCTTGATGCTTATTCTTGCTCAATTACCATTAATTTCTTTTATACATTAAATAGTCTAACTGAACCTCATTTTGATGTAGTCATTATGACCACAATATTACCGAAAAATAACCATCATAGGAATAATTTAATATCAAAGACACAATTCTGGAAAATAGTGGAAAGGAAAATAATTATTAACATTAGTTTTGCTTTATTAAATTCATCTGCAGATTTTAATTCAAAAAATCAAGTCATTATGACTTTATAATAACCTCATAATTACCATTCCATAGTTTTTTGGTAATCAATCTAACTTTTATTGTTCCAAAGGCATTTCACAAAGAATCGGAAATCATATCGAAATAGAAAAAATAATAAAAATTAATTATACTATCCCTTCTATAACCTCAAAATTTATTTTGAGGTTATGTATAATAATTTTTGAAAAGAAGTTGTTATGCAAATAAAATTAAGTCAAATTTTTAATCAAAACCTTCCTAAGAAATTTGTTTTCTAAAATTAGATTATATTTTTAAAATAAAAAAATCGAAACATAACCTCAAATTTCTAATTTGTATTTTGATTACATTTTAACCTCAAATTCTTCAATGATTCTTTTTTCTTTAATGATTGTACGCTTTTATACTTTGAAACAATCAAAAAGCTTTTTGCATTTCAAAAACTAAACATAACCTCAATTTGTGGCTGTCTTGGTTGTATTCTAACCTCAAAATCTCTTTCAAATATTCAAACTGTCAAAAACAGTTTACAGTTTAAATCACAGATGATAATCTAGGTCAAAGTTTATTGAGTTTCCTATTCGATTTCGTCCAAATTTCCCTCAAGGGTTCACCCTTAACCTCCCAAGACGTTTTTCTCACAATGTTGTCGACCGATGGATGGAAAATTCATCAAGGTGCCCCCCCTCAGTTCCCCATCTTACCACTCCAGCCTCTCGGAATCGCCTTGAAAATTGAGTGTATCTGACTTGGGAGGCAGGATGGTGATTTAATGAAATAAATTCGCTGTAAATCCATCAAATTGATTGGACTTTGATTGCAAATATCCTGGAAGAGAGGCGGTTGATTGGAAATTTTCACCAATAAATCTTACAGAGAATCCTGGAGTCGGATGAAGATTGAGTGAGATTAAATTTGGAGCGATATGGTGTTGGACTGACAAATGAGGTTGAGGCGAGGTGATTGAAGTTAAATTCTCTTTAAATTCATTAATCGTCAAGGGCACTAAATTGATCGCTTCCTCATTGAGTGGATTGCCATATGAGTTGCTCCATATGGAGTCTTTTTCACTCTCTCGAGTGGCCATCCATTGAGATTGCATTACCAATCGCGGGCGGGGAGGATGGTAGCATCAAGTACCAAAATGCACAAAGTGTACTTGGAGTGTACTTTGTGGGAAAAAATTAGTATGCCATAGGGGGAACTATGGGCAAGTGCGAAAGACAAAAGCAAAAGAAGGATTAAGCCCCCAAGATTTTGCCCAATAAATCAATTTGGATTTATGGTGAAAAATAAACTTCAATTGAGACACATCCAACTCGCAACGAACTCCTCGACACTTTGATTGGTGCTGGTGAATATCATTTGCAATGGGATGGGATTTAGATTGATCGCCACTTTGTCCAACTGAGCTTGGGTATCGTAATTTTTTCTGCGCCGACAGAGTTTTCAATTGAATCAAACCGGATGCTGCGAATCATTTCGTTAAACAATTATATGACCGCGCAATATGGATTCGAAATCTTCAATTGCCAAGCACGGCAAAATACTCCATGGAGATTTATATCTGAATAGATTTCGTTTGTCAAAGTGCATAAATAGACAGATTAGTCTTTTGGACTTTGATATTGTGTCAAAGATGCTATATTTGAGGTTAAACAGAGACATAACCTCTCAAGCCCAAGAACACTACAAGCAAAATGATTGACAGATATTAAGGTTCCTGGTAGAATATATGGAATAAATTTGAGGTTACATCAAATAATCAGTCTCTAAAGTCACTACAACACGGCATGTTCTCAAACTGAAAACATCCTATTTCAATTTTTTTTATTGAAAAATCACTTTGCATGAAATTGAGGTAAGAAGAAGGATCAGTTTGAGGTTATGTCAAACATTCTTGAGATTATACGCAAGCCTAACCCTAGAAAACATCCTAGTTGAAATATTATTTATTGAAAAATCATTATGCATGAAATTGAAGTTAGAGGAAGGATCAGTTTGAGGTTATGTCAAACACTTTTGAGGTTATACGCACCCCAAATTCTAAGAATACCCAAATAGCGCTATTGAAATATTATATTAAATTTGACTTTTATCTTTTACAAATCATGCACTGTATGCAACTAAGATTAGTAGAAAGATAAATTTGAGGTTATGTCAGACATTTAAAGTGTGAGGTTAGAATAAATCATGAAGGGTTATAATAAATCATCTCAAGTAAAAGGGGAACTGAGATTGAAACTTTATTCCAAACTGGGGTTATTAAACGGATTACTTTTTGAGGTTATGTAACTAATTCTATCCTCAAGGTTAAATCAAAACGCGACTAGAAGATTTCAAATTATATATTTTTATCAAAATCATGGCAAGTGATAAAAATGATACAGACACAATACTTTGTAATAAATTGAGTTTATTAAATAGTTATATTTTCAGGTTATGTAACGAATACTTTCCTTAAAGTTTGATCAAGACACGACAGTAGACTTTGAAATTATTTATTAATCAAATTATAATAGTGAATAGCACACATGGTATATTCAAGATACTTTGTAAGAAATTGAGATTATTAAAGAGATTGGTTTTGAGGTTATGTAGGAGATCCAGTATTTGAATTGATCATTAAGAAGCAGTAAACTTCCGGAGCATTCAAGAGCAAAATTCATGCACTAAAAATCTATTAATAATATGAATTGAATTCATAGAAATTATTCATCAAGCTTTAGTTTAGAAGTTTATCAAAGAGCTGAGATTTGAGGTTATATCAAGTATCCAATCTATAAGGGTGTGTAAAGACATCACCTTCAACTTTGGAATTTCTAAATTGTAAAACAAACTAGAAAAGTTAATTATAATCTGGTTGGCAAATAATTTCTAAGCGAGAGAAAATTAGTATAGCTAAATGAGGTTAATACAAGAACGATCACCTTTGAGGTTATATCAAAGCAAAATATAGAATTCCGTGCCCAAATAAAAACAACAAATGAAGTATAAAAGCAAACAAGGATCATGTGTAACATACAACTGATTTATGTGCAAGAATTTCAGGTTTTTAAAGCAAAACTTTTTAGGTTATGTCAAAAATATAACCTCAAAAACATTAAATATCAGAAAAAGACAATAGTGTAGATGCGGGTGATTTTGTCCTCCGCGCTGTCTTTGTCCCCTTGCTTTTCGTGAGTTTTCCTTTAATTCTAGCACTCAAGGATGGTCTTCACCAATCCGATCTACCATTTTCGACCAAATATTTGAATGATTAGGTTAAGTCACATCCATCTAGCACAGTTTGAATTCATAGAAGAAGTCTTTCAGTTTAGACTACATGTTGTAGGTAAGGATGACATCATAAGGACACTTAAAATATCATAAGAAACCTTCAGGATGGTCTAAAGATAGTTCTTTTGAATTATAATTAAAGAAAAGCTTACCCACATCTATGGTATCACAAAAGAAGTCATAACCTCAATCTCTGGTAAACTATTAGATGCAATTATCGATGTCTGAATATGAATACTCCCCTTATGGATGATTATTCACAACTTTAGTTACTGCGTTTTAAATTCGTATGAAATACCTTTTGAGGTTATGGTTGTAGAGATATATATAACACCCTTAACAACATAACCTTTAAATTTTTAATAGTATCGTAATAAATAATAAATAAATAAAGCTTGAATAATCAATAATATTCGCTGGAATTACTTGATCTAACTCAAACATTTGAGGTTGTATTATGGAATTGTGCATAACCTCAATCTCTAACAAGCATTTCGCTGCATTTGTCCACGTTTGAATATGAAAAACGGCCGTCCAGTTGAAATAAATTCAAGATAATTGTTCACAATATTAGATTCTTACATTTTAAAGTTGTATGAAACACCTTTGAGGTTATGTGTTAAAGACATGGATAACGAACTCAAAAACATAACCCAAAGTCTTTAATACCTTTATAGCTTCCTAGTCAATAATTAATAGATAATCAGACTTTAATAGTCAATAATATTCGCTACAATTATTTGATCTCACTCAGACATTGGAAGTTGTATTATAGAATAGTGCATAATCTCAATCTCTGACAAGGCATTGTGCATAACCTCAATCTTTGCTTTTCGTTTTATACAATTATAGATTGAGTGAATGTTCAAGAAGTTGCTAATAAATACAATTCCTAATCATCCCCAACACCAATTTTTTAACATAACCTCACATTTGACATTTTGAATATAACCGTTGCGTCGTTCGCATTTTAATGATTAGGATTTAAGAGACTAGGGGAAGGTACTCTTCCTTTGAACGCTCATGCCTTCGCATAATGTGATTTTTCTTTTATTTTTCCTAAAAGACTTACACATTTTTACTAAATATTGGTTAGCTTATTATCAATACTCCCAGGAAAAATAAAAGTAAGTCACATTATTCAAAAGCATAAACGTTCGAAAGGAGGGTACCTTCCCCTAGTTAATAATGGTGTAATAATCTATAATATTCGTTATAATTATGTGACCTAATTCAATACTTTGAGGTTATATCATGAAATTGTGCATAACCTCAATTTCTCTAACACCCTCTAACTAGCACCAGCGACATCTGGCACTGAAATATTCATTTTCAGAGAGAATTAACGTATAAAAACATAAAACAAGCTGGCATTAGCAGTAAATAATTAATTTGTCGAACTTTTCAATTGATCAAGTGCCAAAGTCATTTGCATTAGATCTACTCAGAGAACCTATTATTACACTAAAAATTTAATTATACGATGTGGTGCGCAGTAAAGGTGAAAAGGAATAAGTGGTACAAGATGAATCACTCATCCTCAGTTGAAATTTGGCAAAGCAGATAAATATAAATAATTCTATTATCATTTATTGCCAATGTAATTTTCACGGTTCGTTTGCCTAATTAAACAATTAAAGACACACTCTCTTGTGCTCCAACGTGGATTCTCCATAAAATCGCCTTCACCATCAATCGAGCCCCCCCTCTATCACCCTCCTCGGTATAAGTACAAAGTAAATGGCCAAAGAACGCGAAAGGATCGAAATTTCAACCCCCTGATACCGTTTTATAGCGTCAAAGTCGAAAATTCTATTTTGTCTCTTGGGTTTTTTTTCTCGCTGGGTCTTCACCCTCTGTGACTGATATTTAAATTCAAGGGGGAGAAGAACATTTCATTGGGGGGATGGTAAGAGGAAAGAAAATTACCCTCAAGAGTCCAAATCGTCCGATGGATTGCCGCCAATAAAATAGATGAACGTCTTAATTGAATGATCTTTTTTAAATTAATTCAATCACTTTGATGGGCTTTGCCTCCGTGGTCTCCTCTTGTGAATACTAAAAAAAAAGAGCTCAAAGTGGAGGACTTTGGGTATCTCAAGCATGAAAAAGAAGCAAAATCCAACCCCCTAAGACTGAGAAAATCACCACTGAAGAAGTTGCAATGAAAAAAAACCGACCCGAAGTCAATTGGGGTTGGGGATTTGTTTGGGGGTTGGAGAAAGAAAAAAATAACGAGAAAGACGCTCAATATTGGAGATGGTCTTTTAAGTACAATAAATTGGCAAATTGGCGGAAGATTGTGAGTGTCGGTGTCATCATCTCTCATCATGAAATGAGATGAGAATTGCTATTCTCCAGTCATCTCATGCAATTTTTCCCGCACTTAATTCAGCGCCAAAAAAAGACGCGAGATTAGCATTGCTGTCGACTAATTAAGTTCAGGCAGCATCCTTAGCACAGAATATTTACGATTGCAGACTCTTCATTAGACCCCCCCCCCGTACTCGTAAAATTTCCACCATCCAATCGATAAGTTCATCAAGATAATTATTCCATTCACAGAACCCCGGAAAGGATCCTCGTAATCCTTCTCCATACTTCATCTGCCGTGAATGACTTTTCTATAGTCGAAAAATTGTCGAAAGTTTCCACCGGAAAATGTCGTACCTATTGTCTTCTGAAGAAATCGAGGACATTAATAATTCCAAATCAAATTATCCAATCATTCGCTACATTTAATTCTGTTCTTTTGGTACATTCCCAACTTCCCAAAAGCAGCACCTCTTTTGGGGGGGGGGGGGCAGCAAGAGGTGACAATTGGAGGAAGAATCAATTTTCACGGAAAATCCCAATTGGATTGCTTGAAACTGGGAAAATTCATGCTTTTAAGTTCTATTCCTGCCAACAAGGGGTGAAAACTCTAACTGAAGATGTTCATACCAAAATGTTAGTCAATGAAAATAAATTACTTTTATTGCTCGAATTTAATGGGAATTAAGTATACAGTCCATCGATTTTAATTGATATTGTACACAACAAAAGAAATTTATGGCGATAAATTGTTGATTGATCAAATAATAAATTACTTACTATAATAAATTTAATGTAATTAACACATGTAATTTTTACTAAATAGATTTTTCTTTCTATCTTTCCAGGTATGGTCTATTAACTGACATTTGGGGTACTAAGTCCATTGCAAATTGCGAGTAAGTAGGTGATTTAATAAACAAATCGATTGGAAATTCGCGGAATACAAAGATACCTTTTGCATAAGAAAACCTTATTCATAAATACCTTAAAATTTAAGAAATCAGTAACGAATTTGTGACTCCTGGCAACTTATCACTGTCGTCTTCTGCAAGAAATCGGCTTAAGACTTTGTTCATCGGTCGTATAAAATTACTCATTTGGTTAAGAGATCGTAATTCGAAACTATTTTCAATTTATAATTTTAAAACAGGGCAGTTGCACGTAATTTCGGCCAGTTTGCAATTTCGTCCACTTCCTTCGTTCCTCAAATTTTCATAAATTTTTAGTTTCTGCATAGGGTAAGAGTGCCAAATTCCGGCCAGATTGCAATTTCGGCCACCTTTTTTGTTTCTCGAATTTCCATGAACTTTTAGATTTTACGTACTCTAGAGATTATACAATGCAAAAGAATAACAAAAAATGTATCTTCGACTAGCAAGATGATCTAAAAAAGATATTGGAAGAATTCCCGAAGGGCAAGGAAATATGAGAATGAAGATGGCCGAAATAGGACACCAAAGCTATGTCTATATTTTTATTCATTTTAAAATGTATTCAGAATGATTTGTATTCAGAAAGACGGTAAACTCTTTACAAGGTTTTAAGCAACACTCTTTCAGAAGAAAGAATAAAAAAATCAATTTGAATTTAAAATATTACATTTCAAACTTGAGACTTTGTCGCTTGAATGCAACTATGCCGAAATTTGGCACACTTACCCTACTCCAAAGATTTTACAAAGCAAAAAAAATACAAGGAATCGCCTCGACGAATGAGATCAATGAGATACTGTGGAAAAGACTTTGGAAGAATTCCAGAAGAGCAAGGAAATATGAGAATCAAGGTGTCCGAAATAATACCCAAAGCTATAATCGTTAGCTGCATTGAAGGTTTAACGTTTAGTAAATAATATTTAAAGAGCTGAATATTCCAACTCTGCTGTTATGTCACTTCAGGAATGTATATGTCACTTTGACAGCTGTCAAGAAAACTATGAAACTTAAGGGAAATATTTCTTTATTTTAAATTAACACTAAACCTATCAAGACCCGGTCAAATTTACCGGTTTAAAATTAACACATTTTTAAACGATACGAAGTCATTATCAAAATTTATGAATTTCTTAAAATAAGCATGTAAAATATTTTTCAGTGTTCATATTTTAATTTTTTGTTCTTTTCCAAGACAAATTTGTTGAGTATCCTACCCTACCGTGGTATGTAATTTGACCGAAAAACGACCAAAAACGATCGGTAGGTTTAGTGTTAAGCATTCTCAAAGGGCCACTCAAATAGGGTACTCAATGGGTCAAGTGGTAGAGCATTCTGATGAAAGTATCCCGGGTTCGAATCCCCTTTAGGTCACCAGGAATTCTTCTGGCGTTAAGTTAAGGGTGTTTGGATTGCATCCAGTAAGCTTCACTGCACTTGATTCCACGGGCATGCGACTGACAACGTCATCCCGTACAAGAAAAAATAATAATGCATGTCTAGATACCCCCTTGCGGGAAGGCCTTGTTCCTTCATGGAATGTTGTACCAGTATTATTATATCATTATTATAAAAAAAAGGAATTTTAGAGAAAACAAAGACGACAAACCGTCAACAAGGTTCTAAGTAACTCTCCTTGGAAAATAGTGAGAAAGAAAAAACTTCAATTTGTATTAAAATATTACCACTTCAAACTCAAGCTGTCCCTTTTCTCCTTAATCATCATTGCCTTTATTAAATAGCGAGGAAATCTCAAGTGTTCCAAATTGGAAATGATTCCAAATTACCTTTTTTATTCTAAGCAAATATTGAGTAGAGGTTCTCAATAGAACTTTTAATCATAAACCAATTCAAAATTGAAGCAAGTACCATAAAACTTGTGGAAAAAATCAAATTAAATTGAATTATCACTTAATTTTTAAACATTAACTTTCGAAATTGGTTTGTCCGGAATTATGCGTTGTCCGGAATTACAAATCTTTACCTAATAAGCACGATTTTATCCTTTATTTTATCATATAAAGCAGTAAACGGATAAGGAGGACAG
Organism: Phlebotomus papatasi; assembly: GCF_024763615.1. Taxonomy (NCBI): domain Eukaryota; kingdom Metazoa; phylum Arthropoda; class Insecta; order Diptera; family Psychodidae; genus Phlebotomus; species Phlebotomus papatasi. Next base: position 104,235,361 of record NC_077222.1, on the reverse strand, counting down.
TCGCAAAACCTCAGAGTTTCGTCAAAGTGTTAATAGGCTCTATATTGATCTATTTTGCTCTAATTTTCCAAAAGTCGGAAAATGCTGAAAGTCGGGCACACCAAAAATCGGACTATGACAGACGTCATCAAGTTCATCTTTTCAAATTTAATCCCAAGCATTATTTGATTTCATTTTTATACACCGTTACAAGATTGTGTTCAAATCAACTGTTATAGGAGAACTGCACATAATTTCGGACAAATCACAATTTCGGCCACTTCCTTTGTTTCTAAAAATTCCATAAATTTTTAGTCTTTTCCATTTTCAAATTGTTGTACAATGCAAAAAAAACCGAAAAAGGTTTAGCTTCTACGATTCTACGATCGAAATAATGCGAAAACCACCTTATAGGAATTCCGGAAGGACAAGATACTACGGGGAATCAATAATTCATTTCAGGAATTTTCAAATTCAATAAAATTGTTTAAAAAAAAATAAATTGTGCGAAGCTTCAGTCGTCCGAAGGTAGCACGCTTCCCCTGTATGAAAAGTTATCGAAAACTAGCAAATTGAATTTATCTGATTCTAATTGAAGTTAATAACGTAGCAAGAATGTAAGACTCATGTTAGTGGAAGGTGATCACGAGAAAAACTTGTGAGTGTGATAAGGTATCAGAATGAATGCTGTTTGTATATTCCCAGGCAGGATCCTGTGGGATCTCTACGAACCTGTGGGAGTGAATGAATAAATGATTATTAAACAATCTTTTATTTGCCTTTTGCTGCCTTAAATCCTTGATAATGTTGAGTGATGATTGTTGAAGAGAAAAGTCGTGTGCTTACTTTAACAAATTCGGATTTTATTCACTAAATTAACAAGTGGCGTGTCTTCGCGACTTTGACTTTTTTTTTGCAAGAGGAAATGGTGTTGCCCGATGGATTTATTTTTCATTTTTCTCACCAGAGGCGTTTCGAGCCGTAACAGAAGGCTTTCAGGCTTCGCACGTACTCTGGCTTCGAACACTTCATAATTTTCCCATTATCTCTTTAATGAATTTGACCTATTTTTTTCAAGATATGTCAGATTCATTAAAGAAATATTGGAAAAATTTAAAATGATCGAAGCTAGAAAGTGTGCGAAGCCTGAAAGCATTCCCTTATTCATGTTATGCTAACGTCAAATTCAAATTCAAATACTTTATTCGTTAAACCAAGACGTTGGTAACCTCTGTTTAGTTTTATGATAAAACTTCTTGGAATTCGATAGAAAAGAATTAGTTATGCAAAAAATTGCGGTGTACTTTTCCCTTGAGATGGTCCATCCCCTTGAACACCTTCAGATAACCACTCGTATGCCTTCCGTATGCCTCATTAGGAAGAAAGGGTTGAAAATGGGGGTTGAAGCTCACGTTGACATGATTTTCCTTGTCTTTTTCCACCAGTGCACAATTTTCGTCGACTGACTCCACCGTCACTTTCGAACGGGGGAAGGGGGTGGCTCACAGTTGTGGAGGGAATTAAATACAATAGTATAAAATTTTATAACATTTTAGTATTCAGACATTAACTCAGAGTGGTAATTGGATTTAGATATCTGGTTGTTCTCCTTTTTCTAATAAGGCTGCCAACCTCTGTTGGTTTGAAAAGGGGTTGCAGCAATGTTGGCATCCCATCATCACATCTCCCCCTGGGAAAAGTTTGATGGGGCGGACATCACCATCCTGTGCCCTCCTCCCAAAAAAAGCTCACAAAAAGCCTGACAGAGGTGATATGATGCAAGGAAAAAACTTTTCCATCGTGATACATCAAATCAAAACTGTCACCGTCTGTTTTTATCTTACGGCAAATTGAGGTGCACTAATTTCTCACAAAATGGAGAGATCGCGAGTGAGATGGGACGAGGTGAAAAATACCTTGAGATATGCAGAGTCAGCACAATTTGTGCCATTCTCCATATGACGATCGTAAATCACGGAAAGACTTCCATTGTACCAATTTCTCATTGCAATCTGCACACGGGTGATGGGATAAAATTGGAAATTTGCACTTCTTACAAGTCATATTGAGTGCATAAACTTGCACAAAGTGCAGAATTAGGGAATTATTTCACAAATATTATTTCCCAAAGTACGTTGCTATAGAAGTGGATTTGAAATTCAGGGGGCAAGTCATTGAGGATTTGAGAAACACCTGACTTAACGGTGGAAACAAAAAAGGGAGAATACAAAAAGAAATCTCTACAAGCAGTTACACAGATAAGAAAATACGAAAAATGTAGTTGGAAGTATGAAGGGATAATAAGAAAAGTGAAATGAAGGTATAAATACAGAAATAAATTTAAAAATATAAAATGTAATATAAAAAGACAGCTGCAAATTGGTGAAACAAAGCTTAAAATTGAAAAAAAATCGAAAAAGCCTTGAAAAAACACATTTAAAAAATTAAAAAAAGTATATAGAAAGTTGAAAATACTCAACAATAAAGAAAAGTTATGTTAAGTACATGAAAATTGGCTGAGAATATTAAAAAAAAAATGTTTTAAAAGATCAGAAGAAATAATATTTTCCAAAATGACAATCAATCAAACTGAAAAAACATAGGAATATTGCAACTATAAATTATTTTTAGTAACAAAACATGGAAAAAATATTTGCAGAAACCTGAAAAACCTGAGAAACAGAAAGTACTTTCGAAAAGGTACACTAAAAACCATTAAGTACATTGTGTGTCTGAAAAAAGTATACAATGCTTTCTAATTAATTACACCTCATATGATATGTTTTTAAAATTTTTCAGAAATACAAAAAAAAAACGTCAAAATGTAATTGACATAAAGATCTGAATCATATGCCAAAATTATCAGTGCATGTTTCTAGAAACAGGCATAAACTTTATCACTTTGTTAAAGAGCTCTTTTGCTAATAAATTACATCTAATTCGTAAAGAATTAAAGATACTGAACAAATAATAAAAATTAACAAGATATTAGAAAAAGAGACATAACAGCAAGAACAATAACAGCACCTGTTTCTGAAAATAAGGCATATTAAATTTTGTAATGAGTGGCCCCTGGAAAGCAAGCTACAAAAATTTATAGAAATATTTTTAATAGAAAAATGCTTGAAAAACTGAAACAGAAAAGGAAAAAAACATAAGCTCTGATCACAAAACACAAACATTGAAATATGTCGAAGAACATAAAATATATAGCATTTTTGAATAAAATAGAAACATTTTTGATAATTAGTTTAGTTTGTTTCAAGTTTTTATAATATTGTTGTGAAATTATGATCTAACAAAAAATGTTTCGAAATATGAAAAATCACTTTAGCAAAGACAAAATCATATGTTTAATAATAACTTAAGGCACTGTTTCTTGAAGTTATACAAGTGAATTATGCCTAATGCACAATAACTTTTGTTTCGTAAACATGTTTCTGACATTTCAATGAGAGTTAGTGAGGTCTAGATCTGGTCATCTCGCTCTCTTTCATAGGAAAATTTAAAACATGTTTCCAAACAAAAGTTGTTGTGGGCTGGTCATTATACGTTTTTAGTATGTTTCTTGGCTTTCTCAAAACAGTTACCGTGTTTTCTTGATAAGTTTTCGGTGATTCTGATATAGAATCTTAATCTAAAATTGCTTCCATGTAGCTACATATCTATCCAAGCTTTTATCAATATACTTAAATAAAAGTTTGGAATTCCGGACAGCGCATAATTCCGGACAAATTAATTTAATGACTTTCAAAATTCTTGGAAGTCGTATAAACTACCAACAAGTTCGTAAATGTTTGTACGTACTTCACAAAAATTGTCCGTAACATGACCACATGACCAACATTTTTTGTTTTTCTACAAACATTTGTTTGTAAACGTTCGTAAAGAAACAGAAAAAATATTCATAAAGTGTTGTCATTTATTACTAAAGTTTAGCCAGAAAAACAAAAATGTATGATCAAATGTTTGTAAATGTACAAAAAATACTCGCCAAGTCATCTTGATCATGACCATCAACAATGTTGGTGAATAAAGTCCCAACTTTTACGAACTTTTTAGCAGCTTACAGGATTTACAAGCATTTCGTATGTTCCAGTGGGAATTCACAAACAATTACGAACAATTTGACGAAACATTTTCTTAGGTTTTGCGAAACGTTTTTCAATAAATTGACAAGAATTTCTTCATAAGAGTCAGCTTCTAATGATTCTATTGAGATATTTCCACAATTCCAATCTTTTAACGTTTCTTGGATGCATATCCCTCTTCCGGAAACCCATCGCTGTCAACCCATACCAGCAATGCAAAGGGTTAATGTTTCTATAATTACTCACCCCTCAGTTCCAGAAATATTGATAAAAATTATGTTTCTCCTTTGTGAGAAACACTGTTTCAACCTTATTGGGAATGATTTTCCGCATCAATAAAAAGCACCTTAATGTCCCAATCATAAACCTTGGGCGCAAAAAGTTTTATTTAAACTTCGATTTAGTATTTGTAATCATGACATTGGCCAATCGATAAGCCATTTTTCATTTTACAATTGTACATCCCATCAAATGATTGACGATGGAAGTTTTACAAAACCCTTTTTCTGTTCTACCCTTTTTGCCACCCTTATTTCATTGCTGGAAAATGGCTTTACAATTGTGGGGGTGGTTTTTTTTTGGGGGCGGTTTGGGTGGCTGATTCGAGATATCCTTGTGGAAATTATAATTTGATTCCCCAGCCATCGATCACTTGTTTCGTGAAATTGTTAGAGGCTCATTTTCCAATCAAGCTCTTATCAAATTATCTCAGACTGTCGTTGGTGGGATTTTTTTTGGGGTTTTGAAAAATTGTGGGTGTTTTAGTGTACTGTGGGTTTGAGGATGGCGCCAATAGATCACCTGAGTATGTCTCTATTGAAATTAGTTGGAGTGAGATGGGGCAATTGTTTGTTGGCTCCACCTCAAAAAAATCTTATCACTTTTGACTACCTTAATTGCATTGAATGCCGCTTATCACCAATTTAATTCTCATTTCTCCACTCAAATGTCGTCGTTTTTCTTTTCTTTCCTTTTAAATATTCCATCTCTTGCCACTCTCTCTCTGTGTACACTGGAAGAGGCCACAAGAACAACCCACATGAAAATGATAAGATATCGAAAAGTATTTATAATTGTGTACACAAATTCTTCTTGTTCTCGTTCTTCACCAACCATTCGTTCTTCTCCTTCACCATTTTATCACTTTAGATACTATTTACAATATCTGCATAGAAGAAGGTGTACAGAATATTAATTTACAATATTAATTTTTGAGGAAGACAGAGAGATGAGCTCAAGAAAAAAAAGAAGGTGATAGTATATCAAGAATAAAAAAGTCCAAGGAATTATTGTTCGTAATTAAATAAGCTGCGTAGACAATTTATGGAAGAGACACTGGAAAGCGCCATTCTTTGTAAAGTTCAAACAATTGTTACACAAGCTATTTTATTTATTATCAGTGTGGCTGTAATTTTTAATAATTGACGCTACAGACCTGACACATTGGGATTAAAATTGGAATTTAAATCAAATTATGACACGATTCTGTTTAATCACCATTAATTGTTAATTCTCCTTGTCTTCATTTTTTTCTCTCTCACTTCTTTTTCACAATATCATATTTTCAAGAGACAAGTGGCTTAGTCACACTGTAATCAATGGGATCACATGAAAAAGTGATGAAATCTTCTTAGTATCTAATGTGTATTCTACTTGGTATCAATTAAATCCCTGCTTGGAAGAATTCGTTTTTTTTTCTAAATTTTTCCACAGCATCATCATAAAGTAATCCAAAGTAATCTCTTATCGCTCATCATTGTGAAATATTGTTGTGCAAAATATTTACTCACCGATTCATTCGTCAATCAAAATTTTCGGGTAATTGTTAGGGGGTGCTTAACTGGGCGTGAAATTGATATTAATACCTAAACGTAGAAGAGCATATTACTTTAAACTCAAAAGATCGAAAGGAATAACGTCGAAGACAACGGTTGTTGCATCTGGCAACCCTAAAACGGTCTCCCGGGTACTCGAAAGTCTCAAAGTCCAAAATTGCAACCAGTTTTATTGGTTTTTTGGAACCTACATAAATGCGTTAAAATTTTCCAAATAACTCTATTGATAAGAAGATAGAGGTTAAGCCATATGGCTGAGCCTTATGCCGAAAATAGACACAGGCTGATCCTCGAGAATACTCAGCTTGAAAAAATTGGCGGTAAAGGATCAGCCCAAACAATCATACACTGAGGATTTAGGGTCAAGGATTAGCGTCTTCAGCGTAAATTTCTATTAAATGTGCAAACTTTGATCGTTTAAAGACTTCTTAAGTGCAATATCAATGGGTTTTTCGTACAGAAAGATGCACTATGATCTTCCCATTACTCCAATCTTAATGCATTTTACGATTTTGCGATATTGTGTACCATTACTCTCAATGGTTTTTCACCCAATTGACATTTCGAAAAGCACCCAATAACCCCCAAAGTGAAGCTTTTTATTTTCAGCACTGGCGCTGATGTCGCCTAATCCTCGTAACTTCACTAGACCTCACGAATTTAGAAAATCAGCCTGATTCTCCAGATTTTGGGCTGATCCCTGAGTGTATCGACACCAATCCCCATTTTTCGGGCTGATCCCTAAGCCGATCCCTGTGTCTATTTTGGACTTTAGGTCTGAAGCCTTTATAATTTTAGCAATGAACGTTCAGAAAATCGGTGAATAAAACTATTTCAAGAAAAAGGAAATAACGCTAAAGACGTGTTTGTGGAAATTGCAATCTTATCCAGGTATGGGAAGAGCCCTTACTCTTATTAACTTAATTACTTAGGTAACTGCAACGTCATTTTAAGGATCCGGGCCTCTTGTACTTATTATTAACCCTAACCAGACACTTTATTTCTATTACTACATTGTATTACAATGTAATCTTTGTGGAAGAATCTTCTGAGCATAGATCGCTCAGAAGATTTTCCGGATTTTTCCGGATTTTTAGTACTAACCTCCTACAGTTCTAGCGACTCGCTGCCAGCTCCACCTAGAACTTCAACATCCCCGTCTACTTGATGCAAAGTATCTTGTATTTTGGACTTCACTCTTCCTTGTACCGAGTTAGATTTTATTTCTTAGAAGTAATCGTTGGTTTGATGAACGAGTTAATTTAAGTTTCTAGGCTACAACTGTTACTATTTGTTTTTCGTTAATCAACCAGAGTTCGCAGACCTTTCTTTCAATATAAAGATCCCAATAAACTATATGGATTCCGGCCGATAACTTGATGTAAGTAGAAAAAACACAGAGAACAACCGATTCGAAATTCCGTGTTTTCTCTATTTGCTCCTGATGAATGTCTAAATACTGTTATCGTAACACTTAACCAGTCCATCAAATTGCCGGAAGGTTATTCCTAATAGGGCATCGACCAATCTAGCCCTTAAACAACTATTTCTCGTCATTTTTAGTTCGGAGCAGCATATATCACGATCGTTAATTCGGTATCTACTATCTTATCGGACCCATCCCGGCCTATATAGTGGACCACTAGTCTGGCCTACGTTTATATTCCGCATCTCGCGAGTTCTTCAACGATTCGAAGAGGTCGGAAAAATTGGGAAATATTTGAAACTGATAAGATAAACTGTACTTCGTTAGGATAATCGCGCTTTTTATCTCTCTACAAAAGTTTAACGTAAAATTATTGCCTTTTTGAGTGTTTTTTTTTTTTAATTTTCTGACCGATACTTATATTTACTTAGGCCTTATTTAAGAAAAAACTTACGGAAACTAAAAAAACTCGTCTCGTGAAAGTTATTAAAGAACAGCTTATACTTCAAAAAGTCATGTTTCTGATACAAAACGAAGAAAATTTCAAACTGCTAGAATTAGGGTTGTCTGATGTAATGCATTTTCCCTCCAACTTTATTTTATGTATAACAAAATTCATTAAAGAAGTTATGGTATTTAAGTAGTTTTCCTTTGAAGTTTAGAGTTAAGAAAAGTTGCTTTTGTTATGCTTTTTTTTAATTCAACGTAGGGGAAAGTGCCCATGCTTGACACCATTGGAAGCTTCGTAATGACTAAATTTTTCCTATGTTTCTCAATAAACGTGACTCCGCAATATATTTCAGAAACTAGCCACTTTCCCATAGTTTTTAAAATATGCGATGAGTCACATATATATTGTGAAACATAGAAAATTTAATCATTTCGAAGCTTCCAATGGTATGAATCATGGGCACTTTCCCCTATTATAAATTGAAGAATTAATTTTCGACATCGAAAGCTTTTACAATAGACTAAAAGTTCTCTAAGCCTTTACGAAGTAGGAATGCCAAATTTAAACAAGGTTTCTTTAAGAAATAAAACAACATTACTTACTAAATAAAAAGAATTTTAACTCTGCATTGTACAAATGAAACTGCTAGAATTAGTGTTACCTGATTTAAATACTTTATAGCACTTTGGCACACTTTACAAATTAATTTATTCGATTTGAACTATAATTAATTCAGTACTACATGTCACACATGAACTCTTGTGCGTAGTTCTGAATACGTTAATACTAATATGCGATAGTATATCCCATGAAACTACTAGAATTTTTTATGGGCGCGTGTCCATATTTTTTCTCAATTGCATAGTTCGTTGAAATATTGTATTGTATTGTATTGTATTTTATTACCAAAATAGGGGAAAGTACTCTCCCTTCGAACGTTCATGCCTTCGAATATTGTGAATTTCTTTTACTTTTCCTAAGAGATTGACTCATGATTATCATATAATTATCAATAACTGGTAACAAGCTAATTAATTTTTAATAGAAGTCTGTAAGTCTTTTAGGAAAACTAAAAGAAAATTCATATTATTCGAAGGCATGAACGTTCGAAGGGAGAATACTTTCCCCTATGTCTTTACATTAGCCCCCCCCCCTCATACCAAGCGTCCGCCGCCGTCTTAGCGTTGATGGCCAACCTCCAAAGCTAAACGGCGGAAATGCTTCTTCTCAGGATGTATAATCATTTGTCGTTTTAAACGATCTTTTCTATGCACTTTGATATTTTTTTTAACAGATTTTTATATCTAATCTGATAGGAGCTGTCCAATTGAGCGGCTAAATTTTAATTCTAGCAGTTTTTACATTTTTGTTACTCCACATGATACACGTAGTAAACGTATAATTCCTTTACAATTTTCAAAGTTTGAACTTTAATCTGTATTTGTAGCTTTATATTCCATAATTCACTGCCATGAGAAGGAAGTTTGAACTGCTAGAATTAGGGTTGCCCTACGCTATGTACGCTACATGCTACACCTCTAGAATTCTATATTCTAAGCGCAAAATTTGAATGTAAATATCTCGAAGTAAATTCCAAATACTTAAGTATTTCTTATACCAAGTTAATTACCCCTTGATTAGGTCTTCTAGCAGAGAACCTTCCTTATTTAGCCTCTGTGAGCTGTGGAAAAATTTCCCAAGACGAAAATGCCTGCCACTCATTTAAATTATCAGCGATAGTGATAACAATTAGCTGCAGAATGGTTTTGAATGACGCGTGAAATAATGAATATTGTTTAGAGATCGTTCAAGTAGAATACAATAAATGAATAAAAAAATGGGGACAATTTAGCACAATAGATAAGGGATTAGGGGTAATCGTAAAATTCTTTATGATGTCAACTTAAACACTTGATAGGAGATTCTATTCTTAACATTTTTGTGATTTACTCTTTTGTCCTTCTATTTTTCGTGTCTAATTTGTATTAGCTGGATTTTTGTTGGGTGGGGATCGTTTAGGGTAAATTCCTTGGCAAAACATCTCGGAAAAGTCTTTGGTAAATCTACATATGCAGCAATTAATGAAGGAATCACTGGGAATTTGGGGTGGTTGGGGTATAAATCATTCCTTCAGAAGTGGAAGAGGGCCAATCAATAATTCAAAGAGCAGAAGCAAATGAGAAGCTTCGTGTGTACATAAATTTGTGAAGTACTTAAGCAGAGGAGAGCATCACGCACAAAAAGTCTCCTATCTTTCCTCACCACACACCCAATGTTGAAGGGATTGAGGGGTTTTGGAAGCTCTTGCATTGCCATGGAATGGGAAGCTCGAAAGCCCCTCGAGACATCCACCCCCGGGCAATTTTCCCATTGATGGAGTATTGTGAAACGCGCGCGAGAAGCACCACTGCTGCTGCCACATTAATCCGATGTCATTGATTTCTGATGGTGGTGTAACATACAATCCCTTGTTTAATGTATTCCTCATCGTCGTCGACGACGTCGTTTGTTGTCTGACGCCCCTTCAAAAACCCCTTTTCTCTCTGCCCACACCATCTCATTCGCCCTAAACTTGAGCACACATAGAGAGATATTTTATCGTTCTTCCAATTAATACAACCCCTTCTTTCGATGCACGATCTCGTCTGGATTCCAGCTGAGCAGATACAGGGATTTATAGCTATTCCCGATATCGTATTTTGCCAAGACGGAAGCCACTCTTACTTCTTTTCTAATCTCCTGAATAAATTTTCTAAATCCAACATGACATGTATTTGAATTTTTGAAAATTTTTAACAGTCAAAAAACGGGGCAATCTGTCAAAAATTGGATTCTCTTGGAAAATTTAAATCTTTAGGATTAAGCTTTATTTATCAAGGATTAATAATAAAACTTTATCTGTGCACGGACGGATATTTAAATATTTCAAAGTACTAACTGTCAAAAACGGCAATAAACGTCAAGATCCAAAACAAGATCCTTTGTATCCTGTGTTTGCGTAAATTACAGTTTGAACGTTTGAAATAATAAGTAAAAATAATTTGATTAAAATCTTGGCTCTGAGAGTTTAGCATGGAGTAAACAGAGAACATGGAATGAGGTAATCTAATATACATCTGACAGTTATTTAAATATTACAAAACACAACCTGTCATTAACGGAAATTAACGGTCAAATCAAAAAATACGATACTCTGTGTCCTGTGATAGCCTAAATTTACTCACAATTCATATAGCAATACAAATTACATCCAAAGCCCTCATAAATTCCATAAATTAAATTTTAATAAATATATCGAAAAATATAATGAACGACAATTACAAAATAAAAATTTACAAACATGCAATAATAAACTAGGAGTCTTTATTCAATGTTTTCAGTATCATCATTAGTCAAAAATTGGATGAAAAGATATCATAAACCTTTGACAGTTATTTGAATATTTCAAATTACTAACTGACAAAAAAATAATAAATGTCAAAAAATTAAATCTGGAAGAGCAAAATAATCAGGAATAAATTCTTATCATACCTTTTAACAGTTCAAAACATTTGCAAAAATTACTTCATACAGAAATAAGTGAAGAAAATACCACTGACAGTTATTAACAAAATTTAAATTTCTAACTCTAAAAATGGAAATTAATGTCATTAATGGCGTCTCAGTATCTTTGCTTCACAGAGAAATATTTTATTATTTGTAATTGTTACTGATATGCTTAAAATTATTATTTATTTCTTTTAATTATTTATTTTTTCAGTGTTTTATTTATTTTTTGTTCATTACCGTCGAAAACGGATAGAAACGCTGAAAAATCAAGATTTTGTAACATTAAATGGAATTCAAATTAACATACTTTCTTGACTTTAATTCATTACCTTAAGGGTATTTGTTTAATTCAATTTAGGGTAAATGTGCTAAATTCCGGACAGCCTGCAATTTCGGCCACTTTTTTGTTCCACAAATTTCCATGAATTTTTAGTTTTTTTTCATATTCCTGAGATTATGAAATGCAAAAATAACAAAAAAAAAAGTCGTTCTGACGAACAACATGATGTGAAAAACACTTTGGAAGAATTCCGGAAAGGCAAGGAACCATGAGAATCAAGGTAGCCGAAATAGGCCACGAAAGATATGTATACATTTTTCTGCATTTTAAAATACATTAAGATTTTTTTTAGACAAAACAAAGACGATAAACTATCTACAAGGTACCAAACAACTCGCCTTAAAAAGAAGTAACAAAAAATGCAATAAGTATTAAAAATGTTACATTTCAAACTTGAAACTTTGGCGCTTGCATGCAACTATGCCGAAATTTGGCACACTTACCGTAATTGTTGAAAGGAACAATTGTCAATATTTAGTGATTATGTCATTCAGTGACTTCAGGCATTATATTAGCTTAGTTATTTTGTACAATGTGGAGAGGAATTTCTTAAGAATTAAATATTTATTTAAATAAATTTCTTTTAAACTATTACTTGTCAGTTATCTAAGTTAATAAACTATTACTGTCACACAACCCCTATAGCTGACAGTTATTTGAATATTTTCAACCGTTATATTTTGAAAATTGAAATGACAGTTCTTCGTCCACTTCGTTGGTCTGTGGATTTTTTGAAATAGTTTCAATTGGACTAAAACTTTTAAAGAAAGATTAATTAGAATGACACATTGTTAGAGAATTCTTTGTTTTTTATAATCCATTTATTAAAGTAAAATTTCAAAGATTATTTCAGTATCTCTCATTTTAAATGAGACAGCAGGCACTTTACATGATTTTGAAATCAAATACGCTAGAGTGTCATCTGTCTGTCAAACTTCAAAACACGAAATAGATTTTCAATTTGAATTTTAACTGTATAATAAAGGATTAAGTTGAGAATTTCTTTATTTATAATCTAACAAATATTGATAATTTTTAACATCGAGATTGTGAATCATGAAAGAATCTCAGACTTATGAACATATGAATCCTATGTCTTATGACATGCTGACAGCTATTTGAGTGCTTCAAATTTCTTCACTTCCTGGAATTTCTCTGGTGGAGGGGGATGACAGTGAAAGCATAAAAACTGACAGTTATTTGAATATTTAAAATTCCTAACGGCCAATAACAGTTATAAATGCCAAAATTTCAAATTATAAACTTAAATGATCCAGTAGGTAGGCAAGTGTCTTTACTTCATCCCAAATCGTTTTGGGTAGGATTGTAAAATTTATTTCGGGGGATGACATTGAAAGCATAAAGAGAGACTGCAAGAAAATTCAAAAATCTTTTGTGTATTTTGACAGCTTTTTGAATGCTTCAAATTCCTAACGGCCACTAACGGTTACAAATGTCAGAATTTCAAATTATTAACTTAGATGATCAAGTAACTAGCCAAGTATCTTCACTTCGTCCCCAATCATTTCGAAGGGGGGTTGTAAAATTTCATTGGGGGGATGACAGTGAAAGCATGTGTGCGAAATTTTCTCCAATGTGCCAAGCGACTAATCAACCCATCCTCAAATTTATTGGCAGAATCTTGATGGCTCTTCAACCACATGCAAATAAATTTTCTTCCCATTTATAGAAGGGTTGGTTTTTCCTCAAAAATTTCCTCATCAGGAGGGGCTTCTTTCGGTATTAAAATTCCACCCCCCTTCTTTGCACCATCCCCCTTCTCCCACTTCCAAATCATGTGGAGAGGAATTTATTCTCTATAGATGAACATTTTCCAACCCCCTTTTTCTTTCACATCCCACACACATACACACATTTTCCTGTCATTTTCCCTTTGCTCGTTGTGTCTCTTTTGTATGGAGAAGAATAAATTTTATAATCATCTTTGCGTTACATGTATTGGATGCTGATTAGTGGGTTTCGCTGTCGTCAACATCAACCCTTTCTCTCTCTTTTAATACATATTTCAGTCAAAAGCCTCTACCCAACCTCACCCATCCCTGACGAAAGAGTTTTTAGCGAAATGGGAGAAAATATTTTACAACACAAATAAATAAATTTTCTCTTCTGCATTTGAAAATTTTCAATCGATTTTTTTTTAGTCTAACCAGGCAACATTTACCATATTTTCCATTTTGGTGGTGAAAGAGAAGAAAAGTCACCAAAAACTCAATGCAGCCGCATATTTATTAAAACTTGTGTACAAATGATGACGAGAATATGCAATTAAATGGAAGGTTTTCAGCCATGGGAGAACACATTGCAGGGGGTGATGGTATGGGGGGTTGGTAAAATAAATTTCGTGTCTTTGATTTCGTTTTCGAATCAAATAAGAGTTCATTTAATTTCTGTATTTGAATTCGATTAAAACGTCAAAACTCATAGCCTATAAATTAGTTAAAAACTTTTCGTGAAAATTTTCAAACATACACCCACCATCCCAACCCCTTTTCATATGGGGAGGGTTAAGGCTTCCACCCATCCATTGAGGAATATTTCCTCAGAGTTTTGAATGTCAATTGTAAAATGCCACATAAACCGAAGTACTTTCACATGCAGAAATGTTTTTGGGTTTACGGAAAATTTCTGCAGCACTGCAAACACTTTTTCAACCCCTCTAAAATCGCGCCAATTGCTGAGGGAGAGATTACCGCACACGTAAAATGCAATACCCTATCGATGGGGCATTTCACCCAGTTTACCGGGGGCACGATGGACAAAAGCCATGCCCCAATAGTCCAATCCGGATTGAATTTAACACTTTGACTCTCCGTGCAACAAAACAGCCCGAGAATGGGGTCAATTGGATAACGCAATTGAGACGTGGAAAACACGATCTTTCAGATGGACAACCGACACAACTGGTTAATTACACTGGATCATTGTGAAATTTATAGTTCACAGACACTTTGTGTCATTATTCGAGAATTTTAGTGCTACTTTTTGAGCTTTTAGGAGTGATTAACTCTTTAAGTGGAGCTTAATAGCGCGGATTGATTGATAGTGAGAAATGTGGCTAATCAGGTGCAGATCACATTTGAATTCAAATTCAAACAGTCAGAGGAAAAAATAATTCAATAATTATACGAACACTTCATATAGAATTCTAAGTATCCTGGCTTACAAGAAACCATTTGAAGCTATGGAAACATTCGAAAGATCAAAAATTCAAAGATCGATTTCGAAAACCAAATAAAATACGTTTTTATTTCTCGTCTCGCCCACTTGGTGGCATATATATTTCCTGTTCGAATTTCGAAAAACCCGTCAAATCATTGCTCTACCTGCCGATTTTACTCGGAGGTTTTTTGAATTTTAACGGTATATTCTAGTACATTCAGAGAAATTCTGTAGATTTTCGGTAGAATTTCTGCCTGAAAATCTGTAGATTTTCGGCAGAAATTCTTCCGAATATCTCCAAATTTTCGGCAGATTTTCTGCATAAAAAATCTTCATAGTCTCCATTTTCTCAACAAAAATATTGTTGATTTATCAAGAAACTGCAGCAGTTACAAAGAAAATGGTATGCTCTGCTTAACAAGCATTACCGATTAAACATTTTAGATAACTAAAAAGTTGCGAGTAAAAATACAAATTTCTTAAAAATCTCCATTCGAATGATACAAAAAACACGAAATTTAGGTCGACACTGTGTTTAAAGATATTACTTAACTATTCTCTACTTATAACACGGCGTCGCAGAATTCTTTATTTAATATAAACACTGTGAAATCACAACGAATCACTCTATTGATTTTTGCAAACTTCAGTGAAAAATATTCCATCTTTTCTAACATAGCTGTCTGGAAAGTCTGGAATGTAGAAAAATCTACAGAAAATCGGCAAAATATCTACAGAAATTCGTCAGAGTATGCACCAGGATTCATCAGAAAATCTGGAAAAATTTCTGACGAATTTTGTCCCAAGCCCAAATAAAATTCATAGGAATATCTCGGCAGATTTTCGGCAGAGGTGTAGATATTTTCTGCAGAAAACTTAAAGATATCTGACGAAATTATTTGACGGGAAGTCTCGACTGACAGCACTGTCAATTTTTACTTTTCGGTGAAAAAAAACAAAGCAATGACGCTCATAATATTCTAATTCGATTATAATTTCTCCTAGAATCACTGAGTAATCCTTTTAACAACTTCCTAATGTTATATATTACAAATATTCCTATACGACAATGCAATTTGAAAATTCGAAATTGAGTTCGGATTCCTTGAGCATCAAATACATTTTGGGAAAATAAAGTTCTATTTACCTTTTATCCAAGACACTATTGAAGAATAAAACTGTAAACCATTCTCAGCTGTGAATGGCAAGGTTGGAAAAAACTGTCAAATCAGAAATTTTACGTCTGTGTCTAAAATCGAAATATTTCGAAAAGTTTTCTAATTGTATTATGCGCCATTTATGCAAATAAATCACTGACCACTATTGTCCAGCTTTGGAATTCCGTAGATTTTAATTTCGAAATTTCGAATATCCATCCCGAATTTAAACTTCAAACTTAAATTTTTATTTAGACAATACTTCGGAGATTCCAAGAATTCAAGATATAAATTCTAGTTATGTTGAGTAACGCTTCTATTATAAATTTGCACAAAACATGATTCTAGATCTTCAAGGCGTTCAACGTTTTTGTGCAAGTTTCACTTGTTTTCTGTATAGATGGCGTGCCGACTGATTGTCAATTTCTTAGAGATTTTTTGAATTTAAATTCGTCAGTTAAGCATTCCTAATTCGTCCAACGATAATTTCCAAAGTCTGAAACGAATATAAATTCAAATGTTTGATTCAACTGAATCAATGTCTAACCCTTTAGAATAAATCCATCTCAACAAACAACAATCAGAGGCTTAAGTCAATTTTCACGTAGTTAGTTCTTCATTCATTCCTGATGGGGAGTGTTTTCTGGTCACCTCACTGGCTTTTGCTCTCCCACAACCTATTCCCTTGGCCTAGGACAAAGACCAGCAGGGACTGAAGAGGTTGAGGAAGGAATTCGTGTCGAAGAAGTGAATTTATTCATCGCACATGATTTTGCAAGCCAAGTCGTAATTTTCACATTTATACACTCTCTGGCAAAATCTCTGGGTATTGGAAAAGGAAGTCCACAGGGGATGAGTGGGTGCAAAACTAATGGGGAAATATTAAAATGTACTGGAAAATTTTGGAAAACCCCTTTTTGCCTCGTCCTTTCCATCCTCTATACCTTGGTAATTTAATATTCTCTGCTCAAAATTTGAATTCATTGAATTCAATGTCGTGATATACGGGCTGGAGATGGAGCTTTTTGGGGTGAGAACAGTGGGGGTGGTCGATGTAGGGTGGCGGGGGCTTGGTTGGAGATGGAAAACTGAGAAATCCATAAATATTGTAAATGCACAGCTCAAGTTCTCATCCCCTTGTGTAGCCTTGTGCATTTTCTCCGAAAAACCCCAAATGCAGAATCCTCTTGCCAGGGAACCAGACCATCTCTCAGCACTAAGGGGGTTTGGGATTTTTGGGGTTGTGGACCCAGAAATGATGGCAACAGCCGAAGCATATCATAGAACCAAAGTAATCCTTTCTCGGGGATTTCTGAATCGACGCGAATTTTGATTTACTGTTTTCATTTAAATTATCCGACCGAGAGATGGTCCACATTTGCTATCCACCCACCTCCCAAACCACCCCAAAGAGAGCACAAATATCGAAATTATTCCACCAGACCCATCTCTCTCTTTCGCCATGGAGATAGCCCCGGAAAAAGTTTCCCATTCTTTTCCACGAGGGGCAAAAGAGGGAAAAACCACTGGTGAGATGGACATGAAACGAAGGGATGAAGAATATTTATATCGGGTTGGGAGTTTATCTGGGGTATATCACCAACCCCCCCCCCTTCCTCAGTCAAAATGAATCCATATAGAAAGTCTCGCCCCAAATATGATGATTTCTGATGGTCACCCCTTTTTTCCAACTCCGATGAGGGATGATGGTGGTTTTTGTTACTTTTCATTTTATTATTGCTTTCACGGATGCTGCAAAAGAGCCTTCAGTTTCCGCCAGTGAAAGACAATTCCATGCTGAGAAACCGTACCATCGGAGAATGGGATTGGTTTTGTTCCCTGGTCCTTCGATCCCCGAGAAAAATGCTTGATTTATAGGCAGGAGGGATTGGTGAACATGACAAGACTTCGCGAAATGTCCGAACGCTGACCTGAAGCCTTGCTTCCTTTTTCGTCATTCGTAAAGTCATTTAAGTCAAAGAATTTTAAATATTCTTTTGTTCGATTGTATCTCGTTTTCTTTTTTATTATCCTCTTCATTTGTAGTACAATTGTAAGGGACTGGATTTGATTAGAGATCTGTACAGGAATTCTGTAAGAGTATGACAATGTCATATGACAAATTTCAATTTTTTTTATGTGGTAAAATCGGCAAAACTATTGGAAAATGGGATTCATATGAATTACTCAGAGGTCCTTGCAATGGCCATTCATGCTCAGCTCACTGACCATACTGTCCTGCTCTAAAATTTTACCACGAAAATTTATCATATGACCTTGTCAGACTTTACAGAATTCCCCTACTGGTCAGTTTTGAATCGGACTTTTAAATCGGATTAAAATTCCTAAAAAAAATATTATAATTCTAAATCATAATTTAAAAGGTTTAAGGATTATGACCGGTCTGGACCGGATTAGACTTGTCCAGGATCCAAAGGACTTTCAAACATATTCAGTTCTAGTTTAATCAAGAACTGGTTTATATAACCCTATTTGACAGTTAATTTAAAAAGAGTACATAAAGAAAAATCGTTCAAGATCATTCGGGTCGAAATTACTCAAAGTCGTTCTGGATTATACAGCATAAAAACATCAATACCACTTAAAACGATCCCTTAACCCGGTGGCAGCTAAAACGCAGAAGCTGGAATCTCAAACACCAAAAACCTGAAAAGTTGAAATCACGAGAGAGAAAATCCCAATTTTTCGGTACATCCGGGATTTAGGCTATTTGGACTTTTGGTTTCTTGGAATTTCAGAAAATAAAGAAAGCCCAAAATCCTGTGAACCACAATTCCGGAAGCCAAATTCCCGAAAAACGAAAATCCCAAAAACGAAAATCCCAAAACCGAAAATCCCGAAAGCCAAAATTCCGAACGGTTCCTAAAAAGAACGAAATTATACGAAGGATGTAGATTAATTGAGTGGCTTAAGGATTTGGAATGTTTGTTTTCAGGATTTTGACCGGAATCCATCTTAACCGTATCCGGATATGATATAGATATTAGGATTTAAAAGGCACATTACACTTAGAAGTTCTTCATTTGTCTAATGTCTCGGTTCTTATTTGAGATCCTTTCTACCACCCAGGGTATATTGGATTCAACTAACCAAGGGTTGAATTGAACAGTGAAATGTTCTGGGTTTGTAAAAAATACTTATCTGTCAAGAAAATGTATTTTTTATTTAGTTTGGTTCTGCTCGTCCGGTTTCCCTTTCGTAAATTTCAAGTTTTTAAAACTTGACTTACCGTAGATACGGGTGACACTTCTCACCTTGTCGTTCGTAAGCCTTTATTTAATTCAAGTAGTTAAGGATGGTCTTCGTCGATCCGACATGGTAGTTCGGATCGGTGAAGTCCATCCTAGAATTTAAAAAAAAAGCCTACAAACAGCAGGGGGCATTACCCGCATTTATACAGGCTTCAGACCTAAGACTTAGCCGTATGGCTCAATTTTTTTAATTTCTTATCAGTAAAGAATTTTTGGAAAATTTGGAATTAAGATTGGATTATGAATGGCAAATGATCAATTACATTCTGAAAAACCCATAAAATTAATTGTTATTTAGGATTTTGAAAGCTTCTGGAACTGGGATAAAGCTCTAGTCTGAAGATCGTTCTATGCCCTAGACACACTTACGACTTAAACCGAGAGATGGCTTAGTCGAAAATTATAGAAATGCGGTTTAACCATTATTTCGGATATAATTACGCTAAGTCGTCTCTCGGCTAGTCTTTAAGTCTGTCAAGGCCCTTAGGGTACTATGTAATATTGGCCTTGTAAACCCTCAATCCTGACTAATCCAAGGTAGAAATCCTGGCCATGTAAAACCAAATCGAAGAACAGGTTTTACACCGCAATCATATTTGACTTCCGTTGAAATCAAGCTAAGGATCACAAGGTTAAATTTTGTAGGGGTCCTAAGTTTCGATGAGTTTCTATCTCTAATCGTTTGGCGTCTAGATTTCAAAAGGGATTGATAGCAAGGACACCAAGAAGCCTTTCATATCTGAGCATCAGATTTACAAAATCATAAAAACACAACCTTTGGGAGGTATGAATGTACATAGAGCACCTCTTTTAGAGTTCGAGCAATAAAAACCGAACAATCTCATGCGGAGAATTTTTCCGTGTCCGTTTTTTCATCAACACTTCCGTCCTTTCTTCATTTCCATCCAACGCTCTTGGGGGAATGGGAGGATGGCATCATCATCTCTAGAAATATGAGACAGGCTGATTAATTAGTCAATTATTGAATGAATACACAACAAAGGCATTGAAATTTAAAAAGGAAACCAACATTTCCATGTTTGTTGGGGCGGGGAGGCAAAGAGAAAATGGTAAATAAATTTTGCATTCGACAGGACATCGTCAGCGAGAAATGTGACCGCGTTTTCTCTTGCGCAAGAGATTTGCTTATATATGAATTGTGGAAATCCTCGAGAGGATCTATGGTGTTCCTCCATGAGGGCGCACAATGAAAGATAGGGCTTGTCTGTTGTTCTGTACCCCAATTAATCACATCGATAGAACAAAACCACATTTATACCCCTAACCCCATGGACTGCGACACAACCCAGGATCTCTGGCCGCCCCCTACTCCCCCCAGTACCCACGAATCGACAGCAACCCCTTGAGTATTTTGGGGTGCTCACATATGAAACGATGTTGACGATGACGACTGGATTTGGCTCTTCATCTTCTGGCCCAGAGAGTCTCCCCTCTTTTTCTGCAACAATTCGTCCAGTACACAATTCCGCATTAAAATCTCACCCCACGGTGTCTGTCTCGATGGCATTTTTGGGAAACAAAAAATTGAAGGGAAAGCATCCTCCCCAAACCATCCTCCTATGCAACCACTATATTCATACAAAATATTACAATTTGAGATTGTCTCCATTGCCACTCACTCATCCCTGCAGCGTCTCTGGCACCTCGAACTCTCAACTCAATTCTGGGTCATTAATAATAATCACGGTCCCATCCTCCCCAAGTACATTTTTTCTTCGGATGGGGAAGCCTCTGAAACACCCCCTCGGAGAGGCATTCAATGGCAAATTTGTCAATCAAACAATGTTATATCGAATTCAATGGCAATGTCTACCAGAGGGTGTGTTGTTCTTCCTAATGGATGCGATGAAAAATTGCGTAATATTCTCGATTATCTGCTGAAGATCTGATTTTGATGGAACCAAAGGGATTTCAATTGGCTGAAGATGTATTGACTCTTAAGAATTTCAGGATGCTAAGATCATCGAATTACAAGATTTATAGTGAGAAAGATACCCCAGTATCTTCCTTCGTCCTCGGGGTAGATCTAGAATAAAGTGGCTGAAGCAAAATCAGTATCTTGCCTGGGAACACCTCGGGATCGACCGCGAACATCTTCTTGAAGTGATGAGAATGAATGTATTGAAATTGAACGGTGTACGGAGTCTGAGTTAGTAGGCGACTAGACCTAGGCTCTTTAGACCTTTTCAGTCTATCCGAAAATCCCAACTCCAAAAAGTTAACAAGTTGACCTAAAGAGATATTCTCATATTATCCAATTAGCATCAAATTCTATAACGGTCAATTGAATTTGAAGTTCAGGATTTGAAATTTCGAAGTTCGAAAATTCCTTAAGCCTGTAAATCCGTAAGTTCACAGCCTTAATATGGTCTAGTCTTATTTATCAGAAAGTGTCTAGGTTAAAAAGTACATAGCATTAGATTTGAAGAAAATTTCATTGACTTTAGAAAAGATAACTGAATTTTTGATTTTCGAACTGTATTTCGAAAACTTCTATCATGAAACTATTTAGGAAAAAATTCATAAACATTAAAATATAAAAGTAATTACAGAATTGTCTTCTTCTCAAAAGCAAAAAGACACAATTTTCTCCAGAGTTTTCGACCCTAGGTATGGGTCATTTCAAAATTTTTCATATTGCATTTAGCACAATGATAGCTTACGACGTCATCAGGAAATGAAGATGCTTGCTAGATTACCAATAACTTGCTAGAGCCTGATGATAAGATTACGAAAAATTGCTCGAATTTGCTACTTGGGTATGGAATGCAATAAACACTTCATGAATCTAGACATAATTAGTTTTTACGTCAAAATAAAATACCTCAAACTCTTTTATAAGTTATCAACCATTACCATTGATCTCTGTCCTCTCTGTCCTCTCTGTTCCCTTTAACTCCACCTCAGAAAAAGCTTTGTGATTTAAAGTATGTTCTTGTGGCAAAGAATACCCTTCGAAAAGTCTCAATTAATGAATATTTCAAATAACTCCCTGGTGAATAAGTTTGTTGCTCGGAGAGTAAAATGAACAAAGTGATAGTTGTGAAAGTGGCAACTTCATTAGATAAAATCCTATTGAAATGGGTCAATTTCCTCCTTATTGTCACTGGAAAACTTGTCGCCACAGAATGTCGCCAACTGACCAAATCCACGAGACCATCTCCCTAGAAAATCCGATTGGGAGTGACACAAATGGCCAGAACATTGAATTGACACAGGGCGAAAAGTCCCATCCGGGGGGCGAGCTGAGGTGGAGCTGGAATTTGGGGATGGGATTGTAGTGTTTGAAAAGTACAACTTTCAAAGACTTCTATGGGGTTAAATTTGTGGGAGTGTGGTTTTTGTTACTCACACCTCAAGCCCCCATTTTCGAAGCCTTGGGGAGGTTGAACCAAAATGGCAAACACCCTCAATTAGTACTTTGGTGCTCGATTGATTCATGGGGAATATTTTCCATTTTATTGCTCGAATTCGGAGGAAAAGGAATATGTATGCTTTTTTTGGTAGTTCATTTGTACCGGTATAGAAGTCAAACGGTATGAGATATCAACTTCGGATCTTCAATGACCCCTCTGAATGTCTTTTCGTTTCTCTTCTTCCAATAAACCTTCGTTTACGAAACTACGTTTACCAAAAAATCGTTCAAGTACACAGCTCTCTCCGATATCCAGCACTTCGATATCCGGTTGACAGCTGCCAAACACTGATGGTTAATTAATTCAAACTTTTTTACTACGTATGCAGCTTGTCCAGCATGAATTAAAATGTTTTTTTTCACTTTATCAAAGCCTTTGATACTCAATTGTGGTAGGAAATGAAACATAAGCGCACCACAAAGAAAATTCTGGTGTTTTTCGACAGAAAATAATTTCACATAGCGCAAAATCGAAAACCCGTTGAACAGATTAAAAAAAATCAAATGTCATTTTGTCCCCCCGTCAGTCGGATATCGAAGAGAGCTATGTATGTTTTATCACCGGTTTCATCGACCGTTTTCGTATCTGTATTTCCTTTGGGCTTGCATTTGATGCAAAGGGTGATGTTTGTGTTCTGATTTGCACTAAATACGGATAAAAAAACGGTCCATGCAACCCACGTTATATTAACCGAAAAGATATCGTCGCTTGAATCAGTAATTGTTGTAACTTTCTTACCAGGTTTGTGTAGTTCAGAAGGAAGTCGCGGTTGGGAAATGGGGATGGCAGGCAGGTTGATATCTTACTTACCTACGTAGGTAGCTGCAACGTCCCTTTAAGGTATGTCAACTCGATCTAAAACGAAGCATAGGGCGTTGTCGTAAAGACTGTCCTATCGAAGGTTGATCTAGGGATTCTTAGCTTCTCGCCCAATCCTCTCCAGAAGGACCAGATCACTTGTTCATTAGCCTTAGGTTCGCAACTTTCTATTGGGTTTGATTACCCAATCTTCTATCACTCACTTGAGTATACCGGGAAGTACCAGGCATCTAGCCCGCTTGGAGGTGAACATAGGAATTGAGCGCAAGAGGCTGTGCGTCGCATTACTCCAAATTTATATCGTGATTCAGATAAAGGCATAGATTTTGACCTAGATCCCATTCCTGCTTTATTACTAATACAAGGCAAAAACCCGTCTCTTTATCTGGGGTGGAATGATAACTTTTCGACATTTTCGAATCGATAAATCTGTATCTGTTAGATTAAGTGAATGTAGACTTTTTACGGATTGTTAGGCCATTCATTTCAACATTCTTCAAAGAATGAGACAGTTGACAGACATCTATATTAGTTACATGAAGTGCAAATATCGAAGTTAAAAGTTTTCAGAATCGACATTAGTATAGAAAATAAGTTATCATGAATTCATCTACTGACCGAGCATCAAATGGTTCAAATCTTGTCCTAGGCTCTTTCTGACCTTGTAAAAGACTTTCCTTTCGAAAATAAACAGGAAACCCCGTCTGAAACTTACGCTCTATAAATTACAAACAGTCCTTGTAGCAATATGGAACTACATGGACTATACAAGAATTGCTGATTTAGGTTTGTAGGGGTTTTGATCCCGGGGCAGACCTAGGACAAGGTAGATGAATCAATTTCAGAATCTTGATGAGCTACATTTTGGGATCAAGCCCGAATACCTTTCTGAAGTGGCGGAGTATCGATAGGCGTAGGTGGTTAACCTGGATGTCCTAAGCTCGCTACCTCGAAGGAGTACAATTACGACAGCTATTGGTCCAAGCTGTGGTACGCTATCTATGGTTTTTCAAGGGCAAAAATAAACCCTTCTTAGTAAATAATTTCCAAATCGTTTTGATCAGGATCAGGTCTACTGGAAAGATCTTGAAATGGTTAATTCTGGGTTTCCGGATTTAATTTGCTTATTCTGAACCTTGAGGCTGAACGGTAAGAAATATCGACTTCCCCCCATGGATATTCATTACTCAAATATTTTTTACAGTTTTAATTGTCGGTAAAGAAGTTTGACGATCCTAATTTTCATAGCTCAGTACTTAGAGTACTCATAAGGATAGCGAGGGATATCCAGTTTAACCCTGAGTAGAACCGGAACTGTTTTTAGGGTTTTTTTAAACGAAAATTGGATGATTCGCGTTTTCTGAGCTATGATTGATCTCACTCTAGATAAATATCTAATCAATATACAAAAATGACCTTGAAATGACCTCTATTCAATTCTTCTAAAGAAGTTTCAAAGTCAAGCGTTAAACCCCTCTAAAATTCATATTCCTTAACCGATTTTATCAAAATTGGAATCATTTGAAAGGTCTTGGAATTCTCAACAAGTCTGAAAAATCATTTCATTTCACTGAAAAATCAATTTGATCTACTACTTCTATTCAATATTGGAATGGTTTCCGTTTTATGACCTATTTCAAGCAGGTATCAAACCATAGTGATTTCGATTTCGAGCATTCAGCGAATTTTCCCACCTCACTGATTTTTTTGCGCCACCCTCTTTCGCATTTTCTTATCTTGATAGAGGAATTATTTGGTTCAATCGATTTCGAATAAAAAAAACTTTTTTTCTGTTTCTGGCTTTGGTTCTGCGTGCATGGCCGATGGGGTTGAACCTGGCGAAAAAAACATTACTGACAGCTTGAGGTGATTTCTTTTTGTAACGTGCGATTTATATCATTTGCATGTTTGTCGATATTGGAAAAATTCATTGGGGGTTGGGGGGAAAAATAGTGTGTGAGCGGGAAATTATTTCATATTTTTTCAACCCCTTGGCTTTCTTTTTTTTTTGAGTTGGTGAGGTGGGAAAATTGATTATTGGGCATTGTTTTTTTTTTGCTGACAAAAGGTTATGAACTCAGTTTTTTTCTGCCGTCAATGAAATAATTTTCAACTGGGGCTTTTTTATTCACCTGAACAGGTAATGCGGGAGAGCTTCTTTGCTGTCAGTTGTGTAAGGGGTTGGAGGCATTAGATCAGTTATATTTGTCTGGACGAAATGGAAAAAAAAAACGACAGGTTCCCCAGGATGAAATTGTGAATGTCCCTCAAAATCGTCCTATTCTCTGTGATTCATCAAAGTGAATTTATGATTTTGTGGAGTACCTTCAATAATCTCAACCCTTGCCGCGTTTTTATCCACAATCCCCAGACCCCAGTTTCAGAAATGGCACTGGTAACAAATACTCAATGCCCAAGAGATGAAGGTGGTTTTGGTGGCACTAAAGCGACTGGTGGAATATTGAAGGGATGGACGTGGTCAAAATTGCGTCTATTTTTTTTCTGAGAGAGAGAGGGAGAAGCTGAGTCCTGGGACAAACCTCTTACCAGCTGATCCCTGGCTCTTTTTTTTCTCTACCACTCGCCGGTCCTCTATCATAACGAATGGGTTATGAGGACAGTCTCTCCACTTGTAATACCTAACGATTCTCACCCTCCCCAATTTTTTGGAGGGAATCTCCTCGGTCCTCCGTGGTGTATTTCATAATATTAAAACACAAAAAGGATCGCAACAAGAGGAACCTATATTTTACGAGGAGGGAAGAAAAAATCGCAGGGGATACGAATGAGACGCAGAGTATCTATCCTGGAAAAAGGGACCTACAGTTCCTGGTCAGCTCGAACGACACTCTGATTTAGAAAATAATTCCACCATTAGACACATGTTAGAAACATCCTTCACTGATTTCTTTAGAATATTGGTGGAATGTTAAGCCAAACACTTGTACTAATTTTTTATTTGTACTAAATTGAATGTCTGTACTAAATCAACTCACAGCAGAACTGATAATTACAGATCGAAAACGTGATTATTTAATCATTGAAAACATATTGACAGTCCTAAATATCAGAGCGTTTTCAGAATCCTTACCCTAATGACATGTATTAAAAAAAAAACTTTTAATATTTTAAATTACATGGTTGTGCTAAATTAACATGTACCAGGATAACTAAATGCAGAGTCAAAATATGATTTACCTGATTTACACAGTCACTGAAAATATATTGAGAATCTGAAATGTCAGAGCGTTTCCAGGATATTTATCCTATATATAGACATGTATTAAAAAAATTATATTTTAAATCACTTAATTATACCAAATAAACTTGTGCCAAAACTAATAAATACAAAGTGAAAATATAATATACTCAGTTATTGAAAATATATTCAGTATGCTAAATGTCAGAGTGTTATCAGGCCGCTAATCCTACGGACTTGTACTAAATAGTTTTTAGTATTTTAAATCATACCGCTGTACTAAATAAACTTGTGTCACAATAATTATATACAGAATAATGACGATTTATACGTTAATTTTAAACGTCTTCAATATGATAATCCTACGATCGTGTACTAAAAGCCATTTAGTATTTTAAATCACATGATTGTTCTAAATCAATCCGCAAGAATACTAAAAATTAAAACTGCAAAATTAGACACTCGTTCTTCTGAAATACTAAGGAAAAGTTACTTTGAGAAACAGACACCACATTTGTGCTAAATTTTAACATGTGGATGTACTAAATCAGCTCATGATAGTACAGAGCGATAGACAAATGAAAAAGCATAGTCTATTCACTTCTTGTAAACATTATTAAATGGCTGTAATAACTAATTCATAACACAATGTATAATAGCGCGCGTATTTCTTTGCCAGTCCTAAACCTCAGCACATGCCTGTACTAAATCAACTCTCATTCGAACTGATCAATGTGAATTATTGAGACAAGCTTTATAGTGCTATTCCAATGAAAAATTATAAATGGAAGTCTTTCTTTTGAACATTCTTTTTCAGTACATCATTTTTAGTACATGGTTTTGAACTCCTAATAGAACTAGTTAAATAGTCGTGACAGGAATTGAACAAATACAAAGAATGTCTGATAACTCAGAACCACATAAGAATAACTATGTACTAAAAAACAATCTTCAGAACAAAGATATTTACCCCATTTACCCTTTTCATTGGAATTAAACCATTACTCTTACTCACGCGATCCGTGTATGTTTGTATTTTTGAGTAAAGTAATTGTACTAAATAATGAAGTTATACTAAATAAATCTACGAAAGAATGAATAATGTACAGTATAAACAATGTTTGCTTATTCTGTCCCGGTATCACTGAAATGCTTCACTAAGAACACGAGGCTAATTTGTGCTGATATTTAGCACAGGGCTGTACTAAATACATATGTTTTTCATGATTATAGTTTTCGTGATTAGATTATCTTTGCTGATAAGTTTTCACGATTAACTTATAGAGTCTATATGATCGACTTATCGTCTGATATACCAATCCTGATGACTTATCGGCGACAATACCCGTCAAATAATATCTGCAGATATCTTTAAGATTTCTGTAGAGAAAATCTACACCTCTACAGAATATCTGCAGATAAATTCTGTAGATATTCTTACGAATTTTATTTGGGCTTGGGACAAAATTCGTCAGAATATTTCGGCAGATTTTCTGACGAATCTCTGGACGAATTTCTGTAGATATTCTGTAGATTTTTTCTACATTCCAGACTTTCCAGACAAGATGTGTCAGAAGAGATGGAAAAATTTTTCACTGAAGTTTGCAAAATTCTATAGAGTTATTCTTAGTGATATCACGGTGTTTATATAAAATAAAGAATTCTGCGACGCCGTGTTACAAGTAGAGAAAAGTGAAGTGAAAACTTTAAACAGAGTGTCGACCAAAATTTCGTGTTTTTGTATCATTCGATTGGCGATTTTTAAGAAATTAGTATTTTTGCTCGCAGTTTTTTTACGTATCTAAAATGTGTACTCGGTAATGCTTGTTAAGCAGAGCATACAATTTTCTTTATAACTTCTACAGTTTCTTCATAAATCAACAATATTTTTGTGAAGTAATGGAGGTTATGCAAATTTTCTAGGGAGAAATTCTGCCGAGAATCTGCAGATTTTCTCTGAATGTACTAGAATATACCGTTAAAATTCAAAAAACCTCCGAGTAAAATCGGCAGGTAGAGCAATGATTTGACGGGTAGGTCTTCATGATCGACTTAACGGTGCCGGTAGGGCTTCATTATTAGCTTATCGGCGATAATAAGTCTTCGTGATCAGATTATCATTACCGGTAAGTTTTCATGATTAACTTATCGGGTCTATCAATCTATATGATCGACCTACCGTCTGCCAAATCGATCCTGATGACTTATCGGCGACAATAAGTCTTCATGATCGACTTAACGGCGCCGTTGAGGCTTCATGATTGGCTTATCAACGCAGATGAGTCTTCATGATCGGATTATCGGTACCGATAAGTTTTCATGATTAGCTTACCTTGTCTATCAGTCTATATGATCGACCTATCGTCCACCAAACCGATTCTGATGACTTATCGGCGGTAATAAATCTTCGTAATCGACTTAACGGCTCCGGTAGGACTTCATGATTAGCTTATCAGTGCCGATGAGTCTTCGTGATCGGATTATCGATGTTGATAAGTCTTCATGAACAACTTATTGAGTCTATCAGCCTATATGATCGACTTATAGTCTGCCAAACCGATCATGATGACATATAGGGGGTAATACGTCTTCATGATCGACACATCGGCGCCAATAATTCTTCATGATCAACTTACCTAGTCTATCAGTCTATATGATCGACTTATCGTCCGCTAAACCGATCCTAATGACTTATCGGCGGTAATAAATCTTCATGATCGACTTAACGGCTCCTATTAGTCTTCATGATCGACTTATTTGCGCCGATCAATTTCCGTAATCGACATATCGCCCAGCACAGTAAACCTTAGTGCCACCAGTTCATCTTTTGATTTAAACTTAAAATTATCCTAATAAGCCTTTGAAAAATCGCTTAAGCATCCTCTACAGCCAGGTACTGTAAGGTCCCTATGTCATTGTAAACACTGTGAGAGGTGGTTTTGATATGTTCGATGCGTATGGAAGTATATCTGGGTTCTTTTTGCTTGGTAATGAAAATATGACGTTGGGATTCGTGATAAAAAGTCAAAGTATGGCTTTTCCTTGTTTGGCTGCCACCATCCTTCTCTAATTGTTCCCCTTTTCAGTCGAGACACTTTTCCACCCCAATTGATAGCCAGGAAAATTTTCTAGGCCATCCCCCCAGGTCCTTCTGAAGCATTGTCTCTCTGTTTTTTTGCCATGGAACATTTTTATACAATCCCATTTAGATAATTTAGAAGATGAATTATTGAGAAAAATTTATCAATTTCTATGTATGTTGGAGGTTTTTTGTTGTTGCATGGGACACCCTCTTCGGCAATGACCGGATCTTGAGCATATAAATTACAATAGATAATTTTTGTGATGTTCTCTTGTGTATCTCATTGAATTTATAATTCAATAATATTTTTTTTGGATGGGGTGTTTGTCCATGGACTTGAGAATGGTACGAAAAAAAAAAGCCATTTCTCTCCCCAAAAACTCTTGGCATGATTCTTTTGGGTTGATGGGAGTTTTTTGTTGTTGTTGTTGGTCTAGTTGGAAAATTTATTGTGATGGAGACACCCGAGTAGCAACCCCTTCGATATGGTATATGTGTGCACTCTTTGGCAGGAATAAAAAGTGTCCTCTATAAGCCATCACTCTTTCAGTCATGAATTTTAATTATTTGATTATGGGGCGACAGAAACAGAAAAATGGATTTTAAAAGAATTTTTATGCGAATACATCCCCCAATGGTTTTTTTTTATTTTAAGGGTTTTTGAGGGTGGGTTTTTTCGTCGAGTACTTGGGGTATCATTAGTGGATTGAGAGGTATATATAATCATTAAAAAATTTTATCTGAAGATGAGCTTGTGCACTTTTCGCGACCGTTGATCACTTTGAAAAGACATTTCGCAATAATTCTAAATCACTCGGATAGGAAATGATGGGGAAAGAACCCTCAACAACGCGATGCTTTCAAGGACTATCAAATGCATTTGATGGTTGGAAGTTGATGAGGACTTTCTCTTGTTGCAAAATCACGTTCACAAATGTGCCAAATTCTCAAATGTATCTGGGAGAAATACACGGTAAAATTCATTATTTAATTAATTTTGCAAATTTCCCAACCAGAATGAGAGAGAGAGAAAAGCATTATTATTGATTTTTCCAATGTGTGAAAGCACATTGTGGTTTGGGGGGGTTGTTTTTAGAGGGATTGGGAATCCCTTCTATTGACATATACTTGCTCACTTGTCAATTGATACGACTCAATAGTACAACTTGAGGCAAAACATTTTCATCCTCCCCCAATCCCCAT
Source organism: Phlebotomus papatasi (assembly GCF_024763615.1). Lineage (NCBI taxonomy): Eukaryota > Metazoa > Arthropoda > Insecta > Diptera > Psychodidae > Phlebotomus > Phlebotomus papatasi. The sequence continues at coordinate 104,204,341 of NC_077222.1, read as the reverse complement.
GAATTTCCCATGCAATTTGTACGTATCGCTTGTGAATATGATAAATTTCAATTACTCGTTACACTATTTGTCAATTTATACCAGCACCGTCATGGGCGGAAAAGCCCCTTTCCCACCTACGTCGGGAAAATATCGCATCTTTTGAGGGCAGGAAAAACCTCTCTATATATGGATTTTCCTATTTTAATACCTCCACATACATTCGACATTCATCGTATTATGAAGGGGATTGAAAATGCTCCAACTTCCGCGATATTCTCCTCTTTTGCCAAGGGATGAAAGAGAAAACTGTTCCACCATCCTCCGGGGAAAAATGGGCACAAGATGGATTTTTGTGTCCACAATTGAAAAATGATGCTTTCCCGGGGACTTTCTTTCAGTTTTAAATTCAATCGTCGCTTTAGTGATAATCCCTCTTTGGGAAGACTATCGACATGGAATTTTCAATGATAAATAGAAAGACTAAGAAGGATTTTCTTATAAATTAAAATTAAAAAAAAAAGAAAACTGTGCGAACTTTTACAGCACTATCCGGATGGTGAACTATCTTTCCATAAACGGGGGTAAAATTGATTTTAGCTGGAGGTATAGAGGTCCTTCCATCAAAATTTATACATTCATTTAACTTAATTAAAAACTAAATGTTCTCTATGAAACTTTAAGTGTCACAATTTCATTCTACGGATTGAATTAAGGGTTATGGGACACGCACAGATCACGATTTTATTTTGAAAAAATCACTTTCATGTTACTTCAATAAACGGAATTCAGAAATAAATTCCAAAACATAAATAGAAAGATATAGGGTAAGTGTGCCAAATTCCGGCCAGCTTGCAATTTCGGCCACCTTTTTTGTTCCTCGAATTTCCATGAACTTTTAGTTTTTACATACTCTAGAGATTATACAATGCAAAAGAATAACAAAAAATGTAGCTTCGACAAACGAGATGATGTGAAAAAGGCATTGGAAGAATTCCTGAAGGGCAAGGAACTATGAGAATGAAGGTGTCCGAAATAGGGCACCAAAGCTATGTCTACATTTTTATTCATTTTAAAATGTATTAAGAATGATTTTAGAGTAAATAAAGACGATAAACTGTCTACAAGGTTCTAAGCAACACTCCTTAAGTAGAAGGAATAAAAAAAATCAATTTCTATTAGAGATATTACATTCAAAACTTGAGACTTTGGCACTTGCATGCAATTATGCCGAAATTTGGCACACTTACCCTAATAAAACAAAATTAAGCAATACAAAAAATGTTTGGTTAACCTGTAATGGCTTTGTGAAAAATTAAGAATTAAAAATGGCACACATAACCTAGAAAAATAGCTTTAGGTAATGAAAGAAAAACTGTGAGTACATTATTAACTTGCTTTTCGGAGAAAGGTTTACAAAAACAAAAATATATATAGTAAAAAAGAAATTCAGAGGTTTTAAGCAGCGTAAAAACTAGTTTTTAAGGTTAAGTCATTCCTAACCTCAATTTTACTCTTTCACTAATAAGGATCCCTGAATTATGAAGCTTATGGCAACTTCTTCACGACGATAAGGTTAAAATGAACGAGTAATATAAGATGTTCTTTGAAAAAACTACAATCAATAGGGGAAACCGGGGCAGCGGTAAATATGGGGTAGGTGTAAACACTGCATTTTTAAATTAAATATTATAATTCAGATAACGAGTCCTGAATTCAAATATACTGTAAGGATCCTTATCTATTTAACCTATTTAACCCTTTAAGGACCATTAGGTCACCGGTGACCCAAAAATGAAATTTTTCCAACATTCTTCTAAAGTTGCGCTTTGCTCTAATAAGTCATAAAAAGTTATTTTTTCTGACCCGATTTTTGACCCTCTCGCCCCTAAAAAACTTAGTAATTATTCCAATAATTAGTAATTAGTAATTATTCCAATAAAAAGTGGATAGAACGGCTCTACGACTTCATAAACACGAAATGCAATTACTAGAACGATCTCCAAAATGCAATTCATTAGAAAATATTTGACATATAGAATATTCTAACCTCATTTTAACCATAACCTCAAAGGAGTTATAATGATGTACAATTCAAGCTGAATTTGTTGTTCTATGTGCAAAAAGAGAATTTTCTCTCCATTTTCGCATTTAATTTTAAGGTTGATTTGACTTTGAGGTTATGTTACACCTAACTCACATTGTTGCCCCGGACCCTGGGACGACTAAATCCTAACTTAGTAACCTGATGCTCACTCTTATGTGGTTTTCCTAAGATGGTCTCGCTGTCATCTCGATCCCATTTACAACTTTATAGAAGAACTGACTTCTACAACATAACCTTAAAAACGTAAGAGGAATATGGTAATCCAAATTTATTTATATATGCTGTGAATTCATACGAGATTTACCTGGGAAAGAGCAGAATAATTAATAAAAAACCGATCTCAAGATTGTCTCCAAATTCCTTGGTGCATTTTCCCATTTCCAAAGGTGTCCTTCATGGTCAGAGCCCGGTAGTTGTGGTAATCGCTATACGCTGATTAAGTGGAAAATTCCGTGCTGCGCGTAATTTAATTTTACCACCTAACAAGATATTTTTTCAGTTACTTTTCCTTAAAATAAAGGTGTCTTGCTTGATTTTGTGTGTACTATATATATTTCTTTTTAAATTTCTGTCATTGATAAAATTTGTTAGGTTAATTATAATCCTCAAAAAGTAGGACCAAACGCTTTATTCATCTTTAAGATATTCATAATAGCAATAAGATTTTTTTAAACACTTGCTTTTTGCTAAGAGAGCATTCGATTTTTTCACCAATATCTGAGATTTTTAGGTTATGCCAAACATAACCTTACTTTTTAGAGTAACGTTTCAAATAAACAGGAAAATTGGACGCTTAAAATCTTAAAAACTGCAACACATATTAAACAAATGTTGTAAAGCTGTTTAGGTTATGTTGACGAACTGAAACTATTTAGATTATGTTGGGTAATTCAAATTCAAATGCATCAGGAAAACGTTAACGAACTTTTATGTTAAGTTTACCATAATATTCTTCTTGAAGAAGCACCTCTGCAGTGTCCCAAGCAATACATTTAACAAAAAAGTATTTTTTCTAATGACTAAAAAGGTTATAATCATTGCAAATGTAACAAAAAGATAAGGGCATCATATAAAAATTATTGAGGTTATTTAGATGAACGCAGGACACCAATGTCCTTTCCGGAAGCATCAGTGAGAAGGAATCAGTTCAGAGTCAAACTCCTCAGTTTTCCAAAGCTTTCGCCGTACTGACGCTTCCGGAAAGGACATTGGTGTCCTGCATTCATCTTGTAAATTTAAAATACAAAATTAAAGTTTAAAATGCAATTCTGAGGTTATTTAGGTTATGTTGAAAAATTCAAATTCGTTTCCAAGAAAAAGCAGTTAACGAACTTTTCGGTTGTGTAATGTTCTGGGCAATAAATTAATTATTCATGTGACAAAAACCGAGGGTAAAATCATTAAAAAAGGATTAAGAAGAAGATAAGAGCATAATTTAAAATAATTTAGGTTGTTTAGGTTATGTTGAAAAAGTCAAATTCGAATCCAAAAAAGCACTTAACGAACTTTTCGGTTGTGTTTATGAAAATCCTTGAAGGAGCCTTTCTGTAATGTTCTGGGTAAAAAGTTTAGCAATAAAATTCCAGTAACAAAAACCTAGATTAAAATCATAATAAAAGCTTCACATACAGTAGAGCGCCGCTATAGTCCATATTTGGTTCCAGATTTGACACTTAGGTCGCACTATAGTCCGTGTCATTTTTAAAAATAATCATCGACTTTTAGTATTGAAATTGCTCGACGGCTTCCACTTTCTTTGCGATTGTGGTACTTGTCCTCGCTCTCTTCATTATGGATCACAATTATCACAACTACTCAATAAAGTTTGCCAAAAATATTAAAATAATTTTGACAACATTGCATGTCGCGTACTAAGAAACATAACCTAACTTAAAATCAGTGTTTTGAAATCAACGGTCGATAAATTCCGGACTATAGAGCGATGGCCTATAGCGGGGCTTTACTGTAGAATAATTGAGGTTATTTAGGTTATGTTGAAAAATTCAAATTTAAATAAAACGGTTGAATAGGTAACGAACTTTTCTGCTGTGTTTCCCATAATTCTTCCTAAAGGAGCATTCCTGGCGTGTCCTGAGCAACAGTTTTCACTATGTAGCGTGTCTATTGAAAAGCCATCGATGGTGTGATAAATTTCCTCATTGATTTGTCAGCAATTCGCGATGGTGGCAAAATATTGAGTGAGACATCCCAAGAATGGTTGGCATGAAGTGTTCTGGGAAAGAAGACAGAAAATCCATCAATTGTGGGAATGGGCCCAGAAAAGGAAGGGGGGCGGGGGGTTGGAAAATTTACGCTCTGGGGTTTCCACAGAGACAAACACAAGAGCGAGTTATGTGTTGGATGATGGTGTAAAAGCGGTTTTGATTTATAGCTGCAAAGACGGAAAATTAATGAATCGAATCAGTATCGAATAGGAAGCAATCCAGAGGGCACATTGATTTTGCTGTATACTCTCTCGGAGGGCGAGGGAGGTTGGGGGAGAAAATCCCAGCCACGAGGAGATGCCCCCCTTCTGCTCATCGCCATCAAAACATATCCTTTTGTATAGGAAACCCATATATGGCATTTAGACATTTAGTTATTTGCGGCGAACATCACAATTTTGGTGGTGCTTTAGACAATTCCAGAAGGTGGTAGCAGGGGGGATGCTTTTCGTCTCACCCAAATTTATATTGTCTGCGGGAGTTTTGCTGGTGAGAGAAAGACATTGTCAGATTTTCAGATGAAGGGTATGGTTTGGTTCTATTAATCACAAATAGATATGCAAATGTATATTGAGTCATAAATTAAATTGACAGTGATTGTTTTCGTGCAGATAAATTTTGCGCGCAAGAAGAGTTGAAGAGAAATCTTCTCGTCAAGGAATAATCTTCCACCGAGGGTTTTCCAATCCATCCCAGCCATTTTCCATTTTCAGCGAAAAACCGACAGTTTGAACATTTTAAATTAGACATGCGAGATTTGTGAAGGATTGCTCAGACATTCTGTGAAGTCTTCTTGCAAGAAATATTTATCATAAACTCAGAAAAATAAATATTTTATTTTATTATCTTGAGAGAAACTATAAAGGGATTTTTCTTTATATTTTTTCTTGTAGATTGCCGCCTTAGTGGAGGAAGTAGCTCGATTACGAAGTGCAATTGCCGCCCTCCAGGACTCTCATGCCGCCCAAATCCAGAGACTGGAGGATCGATTGGAGCAGAAAAGACAGCAAATCACCCGCCTCGAGGCAAGACTCGACAAACAGTCCGACTACGAGGACGTCAAGAAGGAGAACAGGTAGATAAATATATCCCAAGTCCCATGAGGAAGAAGTCACACAGAAGAAATTAACACCACAAACCCCAGGAAGATTAAAGGCGGCAGACACGAGGCAATGATCCTCAAGGAAATAAAATTAACAGCCCTATCCCTTATGGATTCCCTTCTTTTTTTTTGCCAAGATCAATTGAAGATCCAGGATCGGGTCTTCTCTTCTTCTCTTTCGGGAGTACAAATAAACAATCGTAAAACGGAATTTGAAATTGAGACGTGTTATTGCTCGAACTCAAAGGAAGAGCAGCATTCTACTATCAATCGCTGGAATATAAATTTTGGGGGTTTAAATTTTATAACCAAGTCAATCCGGTTATAAACGTTTTACTGACGTAAGCGGAAACATAAAAAGACTTTAACGTTCTACTGTTGAAGAACGTTTTCATGACCTAATCTAACCTAGATATACGATTTTCCCTCTTTTCTATACATTCTCTATGAGTTCCTCGTATTCAAGCATTCTTTCGGGTTTTCCGGGTTCCCTGAAGTTTCCCCTGTTTTCGATGGGTCCTACACAGGTTCTGTAAATTCTCAAACGTTTGGGTTCCTAGAATTCTGGGTTTACGAAGCAGTTCCTGATGATTCTTTGGTAGGCTCTCAATTATTATTATTATTATTATTATTAATCGAGTCGAGAAGCCTCGTGGTGGAAGGATTAGTCAATCCCAAAGGATTGTCCAGGAGCATCGATTAAGTTCTAAATATTAGCCCTAAATACGCGTAGAGGTTCCTTACCATGCTCCTAGGCTCTCAATTATTCCTTCGGTATCCTAGGTTCTCTTTCCTCGGTTTTCCGTTCTCCGAAGGCTCCTGTAACTTGCCAAGCATTCAGGTTCTCAAGTATTCTTGCGGATTACTAGGATCCTTACATTTCCCTCTGTTTTCCATTCCCCGTAGGTTCTACGATTTTCCGAAGCGTTCTCTGAGATTTCTTCAGGTTCTCAAGTGTGCCCGCGGGTACCTGGATTCTCTACGCTTTCTCAGATTTTCCATTCTCTGAATGTTTCAAGATTTTCCGAGTCTTTCCAAACGGCTTTTCGGTTTCCGAAGCACCCTCTGAGGGTTCCTCGGGTTCTCAAGTTTTCTTTCAGGTGCGTGGGACCCTTACATTTTGTTCTTGTTTTCCGTTCTCGTAAACGTTCGTAAATGGGTTTCTCGGTTTCTGAAACGTTCTTTTAGGGTTCGTCAGGTTCTCAAGTATTCTTGCGAGTTCCTGATTTCCCTACATTTTCCCCGGTTTTTCGTTACGATTTCCGAAGTTCCCTGTGAGGGTTTTTCGGGTTTACAAGAATCCCCGCGGGTACCTGAGGTCTCTGCATTTTCCCGGGGTTTCCGTTCTCTGAATGTTTCAAGATTTCCCGAGTCTTTCCAATAGGCTTTTCGGTTTCCGAAGCGCTCTCTGAGGGTTCTTCAGGTCTTCAAGTATTCTTTTGGGTGCGTGGGATCCTTGCATTTTTTTTCTTTCTCCGAAGGTTTTACGATTTTTCGAGCCTTTTGATCGGGTTCATCGGTTTCCGAAGCGTTCTCTGAGGGGTCTTCAGGTTATTAAGTAATCCCTCGGGTACGTGGGTTCCCTACATTTCCTAGGTTTTCCATTCTCCGAAGGTTCCTGATTTCCTGAATCTTTTAAACGGGTTTTTCGAATTCCTAAGCGTTCTCTGAGGGTTCTTCGGGTTCTCAAATATTCTTTCGGGTTCCTGGGTTCCCTGCATTTTTCCTTGTTTTCCGTTCTTGATAGTTTCCATGATTTTCCGAGTCTTTGAAAACGGGTTTCCATGGGGTTTCAATAACTTGGGTTCCCTACATTTCCCCGGTTTAACGACTGCGGAGTCCATTTCAATTTTCTAACAACCAGAAGAGCAAGGTAGTTAATACCCCTCCTGATCTAAGTCAAGGTTGGAATAGTAAATACCACTACAGGGAGGGCGTTCCTGAATGAACTACGATCAGCAGATTCTTCCAATACGAGCTCATTCTAATGATTACATTGTAATAGAAAATAAAGTGTCTCGATACGATGAATAATAATTTGTCGACGTTTCGGTCCTTAGTTGGAACCTTTATTAAATAAAGGTCCCAACCAAGGATCGAAACGTACGTCGGCCAATAAAAACATTTAGATCGAAATTACAATTTTAACTTAGATTATATCCCAATGGTCGACTCTCAACATTGACTCCTCCTGATCTTTGCTTTGGAAGCCATAACTGAGAAAGAAAGGGGGTGCGATTAGATTAGATTTCAGTTCATTTCCTGCCTTTTGGATCCAACTATCCTTTCTTAAGACTATATTAACTTTTTTTCCTCCTAATTTTAACACTTTTTAGGTGTAAAAATATATTAATATTTTTCAATGTTAATTTAACACCTTTTTAAGGGTAAAATTGACATGAAAAAGAGTAACTTTAACCAATAATACACCTAAAAAGCATAATATTTACACCGTTTTCGGATCAATAATGCAAAGTAAAATTAGGATTGTTCTTTTAGGATTGTTATTTTATCTTTTTCGGATTTCTCTCAGTGATCGGTTTCATTCGGTTCGAAACGTACAAACCTGTGTTTGCAACGATTGTTTGTAGGGGTTCGTCACAATAGTTAAGACGGCGGGGGACGCTGAAAACTACATAGCCTCTCATTGGAATGAAATTGTACTTCTGAAGCATTTTTTAGGGATTTCAGATCAAAGTATCAATAGGTTACAATTTCGAGCGTATCGCGAAGTCTTATCCCCATTCGCCGTCCCTTTTTTCTTCATCTGTGGGACTCTTTCTCTGCAGCACAATCCTTGCAATAAAATAGAACTGTAGCAATAATTTTCAATCTCTATCATTTGCAGTCTTCTGAGATCTGTTGACTTATCCACATCGGACTCTAAACAATTCCAAGAATTACTCCAGGAGAGGACCAAAGCTCTTGCTGTGCATTCGGAAGCCCTCAAATCATCCAGTGCAGATGGTGAGAAATTTAGCTCTTAAACACATTATTTCATTTCCCAAACAAAAACATCCCCTTCACACACAAAAACAGGAATCTAATAAAAGTTATTTCAAAATAAATATTTCGTCCTGATTTTCTTTTTTTTTGTATAACGATATTCATCCCAAAAACATTAAAACTATCCTGTTTTTAGTGCATGATTGAGGAAAACCATATAATTTTTAGTTGTATATGATATGATTTCTTCACCAATGGAATGGTCGATGTTCGGTGTGTGAGTCTTTTTGGCGATTTTTACAACATCTTCTTCAAATTTCTCTTTTTATTTGATTTCTGCTCAACATTTTAGAATATATATATTTTTTTAGACAACTCTCTGTGTATTTATTTTTCTTTAACATCTCTTTGTTGTTCCTTATATCTCCTTTCCTCTAAGAAAAACCATTCTCTCAAGTACACAAAACATATTTTTTAAAACCAAAAAAAAGAAAAACAGAAAAATTACCAATAAAATTCTTTCTCATGGATTTCACCATCTTTTTGACCAGAAAATATAGGCGGAAATTATAGAGTTTGCGAGATTCTTTCAATGCTCATTTTCCTCCTTGACGAAGTGATTGTCTTTTAATGGAAAGCAATCAAATGACAATCAAAAAAGATTTTTTCCCTCTGGAAAAGAATAGAAATATAAAGCAATAATTGGCATTATGCAAAAGTTTTCCCATGTATCAAAAAAATATTGTCAAACCCATTCAGTGATCTTTAAACCAAAAAAAAATCCTTGAATCCAAATATATTTTTCTCTCAGTGTTGTGCAGTGCATCTATTTGAAAAATTTTTCTCTGTGAAATTTCCTAACTGTCTTGCATGGGTAATGCCTTCTTTATTCCTTTAGTACATCGATATGATGGAAATCTTATTATTATGATTATTGCAGAGTGACCTCCTTCTCCGTGGTCACAGTTCAACTTTCTTGTATACATGAATTTCCGTGGGAAATTTCAAACAAACAAGATATTAATTCAAACGGCATTTTGCTCAAGTGAAATAAAAAAATATATATATTAATGATAGATCTTACCTATTTGATTAAATTCACAATTATTGTCAAGACTTCTTGCAAAGCATTTGTAACATATTTTTTTTCCTAACTCTCACGTGCCAGCGAAAAAGGCACTGAAGAAATAATTTTATATTTTATGTAAGTGTAATGCATTAAAATGAGCATTTTGCTAGGTGAGAGAAAGAGCATAAATTAAAAAGTCAAAAAGTGTGGAGAAATAGTGGGAAAATTCGAGGGGTTTATGCTTGTAAAATGCATTTGCATTGTCTCACGAATTGTTGCATTTAAGAGATTGACGCTGATATGCTTAACACTGAGAGAAAAGTACATGAAATTTAACAATCTTAACGCCTTTTAAAGTTTCAATAACTCGTCTAAAGTCGTATAAACTCGTATAAATTATTCTAATCTAGTGAAGTTCGTTTAAATATTACCGTTTTCTTGATTTCACAGTTATTATAGTTTTCTTCATATTTTTTGTGTCATGTTATTTATGTCGTCTAAAACGAAGCTATTGATATGCGATTAGTCTAAATTTACTGTTCCCTATATTATTTATGACGTATTGGGTATAAAGAAGGAACAAATACTTCATTGAAAGAAATTCAAGTTTAGTTATATTACAATTTTCTAGAACTCGTCTAAAATCGTCTGTTGTCATAAAAGTCGCAATCTAGTACAGTTCGTTTAAATATTATAATTTTTTGATTTTACATAGCGCTGTTCATGTTTTTCGTGTAATGTTATCCAATGTTGTTTCTGATATGCTGAATATCAATATTAAGCAAATAACTCACTGAAAAAACTCTAGTTTAGTTATAATAAAATTTTCTAGAACTCGTCTAAAGTCGCCTGATGTCATAAAAGTCATCCCAATCTAGTACAGTTCGCTTAAATATTATAGTTTTTTGGGTTTCATTTAGAATTCTTCTTATTTTTTGTGTCATATTACGTATCTCGTATAAAGCCATTCTACTGATGTGTAATTCGTCTAAATTTTCTGTTCCCTATATTATTTCCGATATATTGGATATAAAGAAGGAACAAATCTTTCACTGAGAAAATTCAAATTTATTTATATTACAATTTCCTAGAACTCGTCTAAAGTCGTATATAGTCAAATCTTCTTATAAAGGATCATAAAGCCAATCTTGTACAGTTCATTTAAATATTATAGTTTTCTGGGGTTTCATATAGCATTCTCCTTACTTTTTCGTGTCATGTTACATATCTCGTATAAAGCCATTTTAATGACATGAAATTCGTCAAAATTTTCTATTCTATATACAATATTATTTCTGATACATAGGATATCAAGATGAAGCACGTACTTCAATAAAAAAAACTCAAGTTCAGTGATAATTAAGTTTTTCTAAAATTCGTCTAAAGTCGTAGAAAGTTTTATAAACGTATCTGTATTTTTATCATGTAAATAGTAATTTTTGGAAACGTTTTTACTATAATACAAAAATTTCATCAAGTTTTATTTTTTCTAACTCTTCTAAAGTGGCTAAGACTCATTAAATGCATAGAAATATGAAGCAATTATAAATACGGTAAAATAATAATAATAATAATAGTTACAAATGATTACGAAACTCGTCTAAAGTCTTATAGATTTTCAATTGATTTGAACCGAATACTGAATCATACGTATTTGATTAAGTGTTGTTTAAAGATAATCTGAAAATCGTGCAGATGTAATTTTGTGAAACTCGTCTAAAGTCGTATAAATATTTCCCAATTTATTGATATATTGGGAATTTTATCCAAATTCTGCTTTAGCTATGTTCTCATTAATAATCCTAACACTGAATCTAAGTTGCGCTTGAAAGCAGCTTCAATTTAGACGAGTTTTTTAATTCGTCTAAATTTTCCCAAACCTATAATAAAATTAAGCAACTTATCTGGATATTGAAATCTTCAAATAGTAACTGATATACTTGACATAACAAATAATTTAAAATCTAACATAGTTTATGGCTTACTACTGAGTCGTCTAAACTCTGTAAATTCGTCTAAATTCATCGAAATATTACGCATTTTATCTTCAAAGATACAACGTGATATGCTCGATATTCTCATTATATTCAAGCTTTAAATAACTCAATCTTAGAAAGATTACAAATTCTCAATAACCCGCCTAAAGTCGTCTAAATGATTTTAAACAACCCTTTCTCAATCCTCCGAAACATTTCATTATTTAAAAAAAATCTTTCATTTGCTTGATTCCGAAAACCTGCATGAAAAACTGGTCGTAAACATTTCATTCATTCACAAAACATTCCCAAAGAAACGAAAAATTGCCCATTACAACAACAAAAAGCGTTGAGCGAGAAGGTGTCCATTTCTGACCCCCAAATCCACATTCTCTTGCCACCCAAACAGGATCCGCATCCGGCGTAGCCACTCCATTCAGTCACAACAGCCTGCAGCCCGGTGCGAAATTCCCATCGTCGTCCTCTTCCTCCTCCCCCTGCACGCCGGCTCACACGCCAACGTCCACACCAATATCCCTACCGGCGTCACATCCCACACCGCCGGCCGCCGGTAAACTGAGCGCCAACGGCGCCCCGCCAAACCCACTCTTGCCACCACCATTCGCCAACGTGGAGACATTCGGCTCATTCCTCGGTGAAGAAATTGTCAGTAACTGGCGCCGCGGCCTCGAACTGCCGCCGCCACCGCCACATCACGCCCTGGCGGCACTGAGACCCTCAATGCTAGCGCCCATGAACCACACGAGTCGTTCTCCCTCCACAGATGCCCACCAGTTGAGTCACGAGGACAAATCCAGTGCGGCACGTGATCACGACGCCTCGTCCACGGCCAGTAGTACACCAGTGCTGGCCGGTTCTGAGGAAGGCATCAACGGCTCAGCGCCGCATGCCAAGAGCCCCGCCGAGGACAACAACAACACCCTCGCACCGCTAACACACACCCACCCCATGCTCCAGGGGCTGCCATTTCAATTCCAGGAGCGTGGTCACTTCCGCTTCGCCGAGGACCTCCAACTGCCACCCGGCTCAATGGTGGGCCGCCTCGGTGACTCACTCATCCCCAAGGGTGATCCCATGGAGGCCAAGTTGCAGGAGATGCTGCGCTACAACATGGACAAGTATGCCAATCAAAATCTCGACACACTCCACATCTCCAGGCGCGTGAGGGAACTCCTGTCCGTGCACAACATCGGCCAGCGGCTATTTGCCAAGTACGTCCTGGGTCTGTCACAGGGTACCGTGTCTGAATTGCTGTCGAAACCCAAACCCTGGGACAAACTCACGGAGAAGGGACGCGACAGCTACCGCAAGATGCATGCCTGGGGATGCGACGATAACGCCGTGCTCCTGCTCAAGTCACTCATCCCGAAAAAAGGTAAGTGTCAACTCTGGCTAAACATTCCATCCCCAATTCTTTTAAACGGTCCAATGGTTTCCCCTAATCCCGCTTTTGAAGTTAGGAATCACCCTTGAAAGTTACTGAAAAGTTTCGTTTGAAAATTTTCCATTTTCCGGAATTCTGAATTACTATGTTTTAGGTATTTTTCTGAAATTTTCGAAAAGGTAGAAAAAGGATTTGAGACTCAGGAGTTTATTGGTATTTCTTAATCCTTTGATATTGAACAAAATGCAATTGGCATCTAAAATTACATTCAAGCAAATCTATTCCGGAGAGATTAATTTCTATTCCGAAAATAATTCTAAAGTGTCTATAAATAATCCGAGAGACATTTTGGAATTCTAAAAGAGCAAAATATTCCTAAGAATTGTTTCGAAACCTAAAAGGAGTGTAAACCTTCCGAAGGGTTGTTTAGAATTCCGAAAGAAGTGGAAGTAATTCGTAGGATTGTTAAGAATTCTTAAAGGAACTATACATAACCTGAAAGTCTGTATAGAATTCCGAAACAACTGTAGAAAATACAAGGGATGGTATAGAATTCCGAAGGAACTATAAATACTCGAAAGAATTGTTTAGAATTCCGAAAGAATTGCAAGCAATCCGAAGGATTGTTCATGAATCTTATGAGACAATTAATAATCCGGAAAAATTGTTTGGGATACCAATAATTGTCTAGAATTCTAAAGAGACTGTTAATAACACGAAAAACAGTTTAGAATTCGAAAGGAACTGTAAATAAACCACAGAGAATTGTTCAGAATTTTGAAAGACTATTTACAAATATTTCACAAAACTACGGATTATTTACAAATATTTCGGAATTCTAAACAATGTTTCCGATTGTTCACAAATCGTTCCGAATTAATCCTTAGAATTACTTATAATTCTAAAGATTATACTAAGTAATTCAAAGGATTATTTAAAATTCGGAACGATATGTGAATAATCGGAAACATTGTTCCGTAATATTTGTAAATAATCCGTAGGATTACTTGGAATTCTTAAGGAACTGTTAATAATCTGAAGGTATGTTTAGAATTCCCAAGAAATTGTTAAAAATACAAGGGATTGTATTGAATTCTTAATGAACTATGAGTAATCCGGAAAATTCTTTACAATTCTGAAAAGTCTGTAAATAATCCGAGGGATTGTTTAGAATCCTTAAGGAACTGTAAATAATCCGAAGGAATGTCTAAAATTCCGAAACAAACAGTTATAAATACAATAGATTGTTTGGAATTCCTAATGAACTAAATTCTAAGCATTTTTTACAATTCCGAAAGAATTACAAATAATCATAAGAATTGTTCAGACTTCCTAATGAACTTTAATAATCCGAAGGATTACTTAGAATTCTTATGGAAATTCTAATAATCCGAAAGTTTGTTTAGAATTCCAAAAATCGAAAAGTTTTTTTTTGAGAATTCAGAAAGAACTATAAATAATTCGAAGAATAGTTTAGGATACGGAAGGATTTGTAAATAATCCGAGGAATTGTTTAGAATTCCGAAAGAACTGTTAGAAATACAAGAGATTGTTTAGGATTCGTAATAAACTCAATCCGAAGCATTCTTTGCAATTCTGAAAGAACTGTAAATACTCCGAGTGATTGTTTAGAATTCCGAAAGAATTGCAAATAATCATAAGGATAGTTTAGACTTCCTAATAAACTTTAAATAATCCGAAGGAATGCTTAGAATTAAGATAAGATAAGATAAGATATTTATTTTCCATATGCCTATTTTCTGGTTGCGACTGCCGCCGACTTACCAAGACTTATGGAACTTAAAATAATCCGAAAGTTTATTTAAAATTCCAAAAATTGGAAAGATTTTTTAGAATTCAGAAAAAACTATGAATAATTCGATGAATAGTTTACGATTCGGAAGGATTTGTAAATAATCCAAATGACTGTTCAGAATTCCGAAAGAACTGAGAATATTCCGAATGATTGTTTAGAATTGCGAAAAAATTGTGAATAATCCGAATGACTGTTTAAAATTCCGAAAGGTTTGCAAATAATTCGAATAATTGTTTAGAATTCCGAAAGAACTGTGAATAATCAGACTTATTGTTTAGAATTCCGAAAGACTTGCAAATAATTCGAAAGATTCTATAAATTTCCGAAGTCAAGCAGACTTTTTCTACTTCCAAATAAGTTCTTGTTTTACAACATTTTTCCGGAATATCCTTAAGAGTCGAAGCCCATTTTGAAAATTTCACAAAACCTCTAAAATTTCTGAAATCTTTCGATCTTATCTTTCCTGAAACATTTCTACAATGAACAGCGAAAAGGGGTCGAAATCCTGAGTTGACGTCAACAATGTTATAACATTGTACTCACTGATTTACTCGAATTCTAAGGGTTTGAGGAGTTCAGAGGGGTTAACTATTGCCAAAAACTCAAACATTCTCCCGTAGATTAATGCCCAAATGTCTAAGCGACAATGATGATTCTGTTCTTCGTCGTCATTTTGTACAAAGAAGTCCCAAATATCGAGATTTTGGGGTTTTTCTTTTGGGTGGTTGGTGATTCCCCCGTCAAAATCCACCCGCTAAAAACTCATCGACGCGCAATCGTCTCCTAAATCTCTTGGTGTTACATCATTTTGCACAATAATGAACCAATTAATAATGAATGTGAGACACAAAAGATAATAATTATAGCTGAATTGATGAAAATTCATCGTGAAAACCACCCAGAGAAATTTACAACTCCTTCCTTGTTCTCCCTTTTTACTCCGTACGACTCTTCTTGCAAAATTTTCCGGGGGTTCCGACTCCCCAAAAAGGTAATTCCACATCAAGGTTCTCTCGCCCCATCACAAATCCCCGCCAATACAAAATTCATCCCTCAAACCCCGTTCTTGGGAAAATTTTTCGGCAGTGGGGGGTGGGATGGGAAAGAAGACGTCGAAGATTAATCGAAGGAGAATTTCTTTAGACAAAGATCAATACAATGGCATTGATTGAAGGCAGCTAATATAAATTTATTTACATAGTGAAGTTTAATATACTTTATCAACGCGCCACATCTTCGAAAAGTTGAAGGGAGTCTTCGTGTATTCATGAATTTTCTACTCTCCCCCTGGCACCTTCACCCTCTCTCTGGCTAAGTCATTGCCACGAAACTGATAATCAATATATGAATATGAATATTCTAATTTCTAAATGAAGCCAAAAAGGGGGAAGTTCTCTCTTAGACTTTTCCACAATGAAATCCCAAATCATTGCCAGAGCCTTGGAGGATGATATCTCGCACCCAGAGATGATGCTTTTCATCCCCCATCGTGACAATATTCCACATATACCACGCAATATCAGCAGCACATTTTCAATCATCAAAATATTGATCCCATCTCCCTAAGATATTCTTTAAAGTCCCTCAGAAGACCAAAGGCTGTAATTATTGGGCGTTTCAAAGCCACCCCCAAGAGCCTCCGAAATAAAAAACCAAGGGAGAAAGGGCGACTTTGGAAACTTCCTTTCAGGTGAAAAATTGTCGTGACGAAGAAAACGGATTTCCGATACCTTTTGTTCATTGCGAAATAAATTGTGCCGCAATAATAGTGGAAAGTCTCGCGTTTTTCTCTAGGACACATGCCCCCCCACTCCCTTACCAGTCCAACCTCCAATAATCGTCCTTTTGACTTCTGCAGAAGAGAAAATTTATTGGAGGACACCTGGATGATTTTCCTCAATGGATTTTCTCAATTGAAATGTATGATTTCTCATGTGATTCAATGAAAGGAAAGTTTCGGAAAAATTGCATTGAATTGTATTACCTTAAAACCGACAGCAAAAATTTTGACAATTGTGTCAGTTTTGAATTTGAATGTAACTGATATTTTTGACTAATAAATAAAAATTGAAATTTTGGATATTTCTCATGATAGAAATGAAATAATTACACTGAGCTAATCGGCTCTTCGATATCCAAATGACAGCTGTCAAACACACGACGGTTGATGAATTCTTTAGCCGTGGAAGCTATTCGTCTTACAATATGAAATTTTTCCAGAGGAAATCAAAGTTTTTTTTTTTCAATTTTATAAAAATTTCCCGATAAAATTAATAAATAATTGTAAAAAATGAAAAATAAACAAATATAAAAACTGCTAACAAGATTCAAAAAATCCAAACGTCATTTTATGCTTTAAAATCATTCGAATATCGCAAAAATAAATCTTGACAAAATTTAGCTACCCCGTGAGCGTGAGCACAGTTAGCCGAGAAAAGCAAAAAAATGAGTTGATCAGCAAAATTATGCTGACCGGTCAGCACTTTTCGAATAAAAACTGCTAACCAGTAAAAGTTCTGGCCAACAAGCACCAAATCATAACGGATTTCAATTCAGTTGAAAAGACATGTGTTTTAAGCTGAATTTTGCTAACTTTAAAACGCCACTCACCAGGCAGTGCCATTTCCACTGGTTAGCACTATTTGTTTGAGAACTGCTAATCGTTTAAGAAGGTATTTTTGCTGATCGACTCACCGTGGTGTCACATATAAGATTAATATTAATATTAAGAAAAGCCGGAGAGAGAGGTATATATATGCACAATTTCAAATGGAATATCACGTGTGTTAGAAAGAGTACACTCTAGTGGATTAATACGATGAGTAAGATATTACTGTTCGTATTAATTGATTTCTGAATCGTATTACAGGCACACGAGCAATTTTCCATGCGTTCCAACTGTGATTCGGTCAGTTTTCGAGCTGTGTAGTGCTGCCAACTTCGTACGCAGAGGGGAAATGTGAGAGAGAAGCAAGATAAAACAATTGCTATCTTTTTTTGCCATTCTCGCAGTTCAGAAAGTATTAATCTTAATATTAATCTTATATGTGACATGGTCATCAGGAAAAATATGCTGAAAACGCTGCTTTTCACAGATAACTGTTTTCGCTTGGTATTGAGAAATTTCAAATTCAAAATTGACATTTAACGTCAAACGCATATCCTGACAATTAACGCTAATTGTAATTATGAAAATTTTGGTCTCAAGGATCAAAATGAGATTCTTTTTTTTTTAATCTTTCATAGTTTAGCAGAATTTATGAAAAGTCATTAGAGACGTAATCTAATTTTAATCGAAAACGATCTGTCAAAAACCAACCGTTATTTAGCATTCAAATTTAAATTCTTTGTTTTCCTTCGAGCAACTTCGTACCTATGCGGTGAATTCTCTAGAGCATCCCTAAAAAAATCAATAAATTGTGCTTTATTCAAAATAAATTGCAATCACAAGAAAATACAGAAAATAAAGAAGCAGAAAAAATTAAATTTAATAAATTAAATTTTAGTCAGTAAAAACGTAAATCCTTACAAAAATAGGTCCAATTCAAATATTTATTATTTGCGATAATCGCAAGTAAAATGAAAAATTCTTTTGTTTTTCGTTTGTCAAATATTTTCTTTAAAATTTCATTGGTTTTCAACTTCTAAACTAATTGCAGTATTTTATTTTAATCAAATCCTATTTTTGTTTAATTCTCATTTGTACAGTGAACTTTTAAACCTTAATTTGATAACCTCTTCAATAAGATTTGTAGGTTAAGCAATGAATTGAAAATATTTAAAAAAAAAAACTCGCAGAAATTTAATTATTTTCATTAATTGTATACTATAAGTGTCAATTGGCGAAAAGTCACTGACACTGACACCCCTTCCTTCCGCGAGATGGCAGTGTCTTCTCCCACGAGTAGCGCTGGCAACTGTTCTCATTCTGTTCTTAAACTTTTCTAAACTAAAAATCTCCCAAGTTCTTATTTTCTCTTTATTAATTTTACAATTTCGTTATGAATTTATAAATGAATATTCTTCGACTGAATGATTCATTACAGTAAAAGATATTTTCTTTAAATTTTCATATTTTAAAAAATATTAAATGCGTAAGTCTAGGAGAGGACGTTACATGAATAATGTCTATGACACTACTCTGTGATACTTCTTCAGCTCTTCAACAATTTAGGGAAAGTGCCCATGCTTCATACGATCCCAAGCTTCGTAATGACTATTTTGTTCTTATGTTTCTGAACAAATTTGACTCTGCAATATATTTTAAAAACTCAACACTATCTCTTAGTGTTTAAAATATCCGTGCGATAGTTCACATTTATTAAGAACTATAGAAAAAAATTAGTCATTCTGAAGCTAGAGATCGTACGAAGTATGGACAGTTACCCCTATATGATAAATCTTTAGTATCTCTGTACCTGCTATCTGCCCCTTTTAGTTAAGAGTAAATCAAGAAACAAAGTGACATTTCAATGACAGCTTATGCGTAAATGTCATCCGAATGTCAACGATAGTACACGAAGGATTATTTAAATAAAACGATCAAAGTTTCAACAACCTTATGACTACGATTCATAACTGAAGCTTGAATCAATTAACAACAGTATCTGCTCCTTAGTAAGAAGAATGACACTTTTCACCTGACAGTTCAAGAAGAGTAAAATTCTATACGTCAACCAAACATAAGCGGTTTTACACGAAGATCAATTCAAATCAAACGATGATTTTAACAAGTTTATTCTCTTTAAGTCTTAACTGGAGCATAGATAGTGTACAACGTTTTCTGTTCCTTATCAAGAGTTAATCAAAAAAATAAAGTAACACTTGTCTGACAGTCTGGCAGCCTAACGAATAACGCCATTGAACACCAACGTTTGCACACGAAGGTCAGTTCAAATAAAACGTTATTAATTTTTATAACTATATGCCCTATAACTCCTACCCGCAGCATAAATCAATGAACAACATTATCTGCTCCTTAGCAAGGATCAATCAAAAAAAAAGTGACACTTATCTAACAGTCTGACAGCTTAAATCGTAAACGTCACCCGAACATGACCGATTGCCCACGAAGATGAATTCAAATCAAACGCCGAAACATTAACAACTTTATGCTCTTTAATTCCTAACTAAAGCATAGATAAAGGAACATTATCTCCTTGGCAAGAGTAAAACAAGAAATAAAGTGACACTTTTCATCTGACAGTTCAATGTCAATTTCAAATCGAACGATGAAAGTTTCAACAAGTTTATGCCCCATAATTCCCAACTGCAGCCTAAATCAATGAACAAGAGGATAAAGGGTTGATTCTCTTTCATCCTTTCGATTAATCCCCAAATGTGGTCGTTTGCCCATTCATGTGGCAACTTTTTTTTTGTCAAGTCACCCCATGAAAATATGGGGCGAAAATGCAGTTTTTTGTCACTGCAATTTCCCCCAGTTTTTGACCAAAGAGGTGCAAAAAAAATAGCATAACCCTGAATTGTGCGACATTCAATTGGGGTCAAGTGGATATGGATATGGAGAAAAATCGCGTGGTATTGCAAAGAGATTATCTAGAGTTTGAGGCAGGGGGATTGGGGGAAAGAAAGTTGATTATCTTTCTCATATTTTGACATCATCCTCATGTAGGGGAGGAAATTTCTTTGGGGTGGATGTTGGGGGTGGGTTTTTCGGGGAATGAGAAAGACAAAAGACTTCCATCGTCAAATACCTTGATTGCACCACAAGAACATCATCATAATAGTGTGTATGGCTTGTGTTGATTGTACATAAGAAAAGCAGCAAGGAAGATGTTTATCAATTGAATTATTTCCGCCAACCTTAAGTTTTTGTTGTCATCTCATATGTTTTTGTTTTCATGAGTCCCTGTTGTTGGCTCAAAGACAACGCCACAGCAGCAGCAACGTTCTTCACCCTCATGGAGGCTATTATTGTACGTGGCATAAAATTCTCGGTTCTTCTTTCTCCCACCAAATGGAGAGCCCAAGAGTACCGCAGTCACAAAAACCACCCAACCCTCCTCCAAAAAGCACCCTACCCTCCCCTTTTTTGCATATCACACACATCCACCATCAACCCCATACCCCATACCCAACCTCCCTGGTTAGTATGTTGTGCAGAAACAACAAACTCTTTGTCGTTTTCGTTTGACTCAACTTTATTATTAAGTACACTCTCTCACACACGATTTTCCGCAATATGAGGAAAACGCAATGAATACACAAAACGAGTAGATATCGGTAATTAGAAAGTAATTTAAAGTACCCCTATATGTGACTTTAATTTATTATTTTATACACATATTAATAGGACTGACGACCATAAGTTTCTTTATAAGACAACAATCCTCAAAGGAAACTCTCTGTATTCGCTTTGGCTCATTCAGCAACTACCATTTAGTACAAAGTACCCATGGTAACAAAGTATTCACTGGCCTCGATTTTATTCCTTCCACAGTAGTGGTACAGTTACTGAGGTATAACATGGTTTTGTTTCAACAGTTATCCTTTCACGATTTTTCAGTTTGACGTATCCTTATTTAAAAAAAAAGAATAAAAATTGAAAACGTTAAAAAACGGTTAGAGATGTGGCCAGTAAATTTGAATTTGAATTTTGACAGATGGATTGATAGCTGAATGTCAAATAAATCGAAAATGCTTTAAAATGCCATTTATGTGATAAGCAATATTTTAAACCTATGTCTTAGACACACTTACAACTTAAACCGATGATTTGACTAAATTCCTATCAGTTTCCTATTAACTGAGCTGTTCCTCTGCCTAAGACGAGAGTCGGATTAGTCAGAAACTGACGGAAATGTAATTTGATTACTATTTCGATTGCAATTACATTAAGTCCTGTCTCAGCTTAAAGTCGTAAGTGTGTCTAGGGAATTAGTATTTTGACAGTTCTTAGATAAATGTCAAAAACCCATTTAGTTTCGTGTATCCTTTGTGTCATGTTTAGAACAAATTCAGCTAAAAATGCATAAAATAATTGGAGAAGGGACCACTCAATTTTAATTGTAATTTTGACAGATCCAATGACAGCTAAATGTCAATTTTAGTCGAAAGGCTTATACTAACTCTAAACAAATTTGAATTTTAGAATACTTTAAATTGCATTACATATGTGACAAGAAATATTTTATACCTTGAATTTGGCAGGTGACATATTGTCAATAACCGTGTTAGTATCATGTATCCTGTGTATTTCTTGTTCAAAAGAAATACAATTAAGAACGGAAAATCTAGTTAGAAAGGTGTCGAGTAAATGTTATATTTAAATTTTGACAGTCTTAATGACAGCTAAATGTCAATTTCAGCCAAGAAGCGAATACTAATCAAATTTAAACTCATATAGCATAAATTTAAAATGATGAAATGTCATTGATTTGATAATGAGAATTTTAAATTTGAATTTTGACAGATGACAAATAAAGCAGTCCGGTAAATTTAAATTTTGGCAAAAAACTATCAATTATGGAACACTTTCCTAAATAAACACAATAAATTTGAACTTCTGTAATCTACTTATGATGACAGGACTGATGAGAATAATTTTGACAGTTTTTACATCGTAACAGCTGATTGTCAATTTTATGTCACTTTATAAAATAAGAACTAAAAGAAATTGAATCTTTGTGTCGTGATACCTCACAATGAAAAAAACAGTTTCATTTCAAAGTTTTGACAGATGCCAGCTGAATGTCAGTTACCCGATATTATTATACTTCCAGCAGTCATTAACACTTGGAAGGACCCTAGTGGCAGCCGCTGCCAATTTAATTTTCAATTTTATTCTTTATAGTGAAGAATATATCATTTCGCCTGAAGGCCTGATTGAATGCGTGCAGAATTTATCTGGCTATTTTTTCGTTATAAAATTTTTAATAAACATTAAATATTAATGTAAATATATTGCAAAAACAAAAAACTGCACTCGGAAGGACCAAGTGGCAGTTGCTGCCATATGCATTTTTTATGGGAGTTTGACGTTCTGCAGATATAATTTTCTTGATTGCTAGTGTATAAAAGCCTTAAAAGAACAAATTGAAAGTGTTTTTGCAAATTATTGAGAAGAATTATGGGAAATATTGAATTGGGAAATATGTATGAAATATGAATAATTATGGGAATTATTCAATTTTTCTCTTATTTACCAAAGCTCAAAATCCATTTTGTTAAGCGAAGTTAATAGAAAATAGTTAATAGTATTAACTATTGTCCATATGTAGAATTTTTGCTTTGAAAAATAAGAGAAAAATTGAAATATTGAAAGGCTGCCGCATTCAAAGGCAGACCACTTTCCCTGACGCCATGATTCTGATAAAAATGAAAACATCGAATGGTTAAAAATCTTTAGATACAGTACCCAAGGAGGTGAAATTTCTGATTCAGACACCAGAAAAGAACTGACTGAGGCTCCGAATGTTAAAATATATGTAAAAATATTAAAATATTATGTAAAATCCGATAAGTGGCAGCGGCTGCCACTTGGTCCTTCCGTGACACTTTTAGTTAGGGTTCTTCGAAGTGTTAAAAACAAATTCAAAATATTCATAACACCGACAATTTTGACCGACATTTTAAAGGAATTAAATCGTAATTTGAATTTTCAAGAATTGCAAAAAATTGTCAATATGACAGCAACCTTAATGTCATAACTATTATTTTTTTCTTTATGTTTAACAGAAAAAGATCTTTTATAAATTCATTGACAGTTTAGGAAATTTTAAGATTTCAGTTTTGACAGATGACAGCTGTCAATTTAAAATTTCTTAAATTAAAGGGACCCGTTTTCTTGCTCTAACTTTCTCCAGTGCTTGCGATTCTCCGTCAGATTCTTCCAGCATCCCAGTCCATAATTTTCTGGGGGTCCTCTTATCCTTTTCCCCTTTAGGCTAAATTTTTAGTAGCTTTCTAGGTATGCTTTCAGCTGGCATTTTATGGATGTGTCCTACCAAGCTGATATGACGCGCTCTAATGGCCGCCATACTTTCTGGCCTGTTAATATTTGAATTTAGACAGGTAACAGCTGTCAATTTAAAATCACTTGCTAAAAAATTCACTAAATGATTTTATTAACAAGTAATTTTTCTTGAAGTAATTAAATATTGATAAATGTCAGCTAAACGTCAGTTAAATGTCATTTTTAATAAATCAAATTCGAATAAAGAATTCTATTTAATAAATTTTTCTTGGTAGTAACGTCAAGTTGTACTTCACGAAATATTTCAAGCAGTAAAAATAATTTAGATATTTAAATATTGCCAAAATGACAGCTCATGTCAATTATATTTAGGTTTATTAAGGCATTTCAAACAGCAAACCGAATTTGTAGTCTTATCTGTCACAACAAACCATGTACAAATACAGATTATCCCAAAGTTAAACCTTTTCGCCCCATATCGTTTATCTAAAAACCTCCCCCATTTCGGACAAATAACATCCCCCTTTTGCTGAAGAATTAGCACAACTATCCTGAAATTGAACGGTCTTCGATGGTCATTTAGTGTCTCAATTTTCACTGTTATGCCACTGTGAGACTTTGGCCTTTTCACCCCAACCCACCAACATGACCCAGCACGGTAAATTTGTCCCGAGGTCGGTTTCCTCGAGAGTGAGAAATTGCTCTCAATCTTCCCCCGGCATGTCCTTGCTGGGAAATATTTCTTCTGCCCAACCCCAACTGGCCACAATCGGAGGGGCAGGTTAAGAGGGGTTGGTTGTGTGGTCAAGTGATGTTACCATCTCCGACGACACCCTCACAAAATAGTTCAAAGCAGTGAAAAAGAGCCCCGACGGATAAGCTGTTGCAGAAGAGGGTCTTTCCGGGGAGAAGATAGTTGTTCGGTCTGGAATGGTGGAATTTTAAGTTCACGGGTTAATTGCTCGATAATGCATCGTCGGTTTCCTGGGCCGAAAAGAACATGGGGAATTGATTGTATCAAAAATTTCAAGAGGAATCGGTTTCCTTGCAGGAGGATTAATTTACAGAAGTTTAGGGAATATTTTGTAATTTATTAGGAATATTAGGAAGTATTTGATACTTTATTGTTGAAACGGGATGCTAGAGGACCATTACATCTTGAAGGAATTGAAGGTATTCGTAGTATCCGTACATAATTAGCCTTTTTGATTAATAATTAATTAATAGAAATTCGTCGACATTGTATCGGAATTTCTTCGATTGATAGGAATATGTACGACATGATCGATATGTCCGATAAACTGACAATTCGACAATTTGACAACATTTCGTAGTGTATTGGACGACATACCTTCTGGGGGCTAAA
The DNA here is from genome assembly GCF_024763615.1 of Phlebotomus papatasi. Taxonomy (NCBI): domain Eukaryota; kingdom Metazoa; phylum Arthropoda; class Insecta; order Diptera; family Psychodidae; genus Phlebotomus; species Phlebotomus papatasi. Next base: position 104,179,415 of record NC_077222.1, on the reverse strand, counting down.
GGCCTATATACATTGGGATCAATTTTTGTCAAAAATTGCCTTTTTGAAGGAAATTTCATGCAATGCTTTATGGTGTCTATGTCTACACACTTAGAAACAATATCCGTCAAAAATTGCCTTTAAAAAAAAAATCTGACGTTTCTGCCTACAAGGATAGGGAAAATTTTCTTTAAAAATGTATTTTTTTTAAGGAAATTTCTACTAGTGTGTAGAGGCCATTAGATGGAAACGTCAAAATTTTGTCAAAAATGCAATTTTTGACGAAAATTGCTCCCAATGTGTAGAGGCCTTAATTAGTGATATGAAATGATCATAGTTCAATTTTAGCTCTAGCTAGCTATAGCTTTAGCATAAAAAAAACTTGACGGCTTGTCGATCAATTTATCGTTCAGTTGTCTTTCAAAAATGTCGGTGTTTCGAAAACGACGAGCACGCGAATGTACCCGAAACCAACCCGAACATAATTCGATCTATCTATCGTTTTCCTACAGTTGACATACCCCATTGCAAAAGAAAGCGGAATAGGAATAACAAGCAAAAAATTCCTTGGAATTTTCCACTATTTTTCCTTAAAAAATTCCATAGGAATTTTCCATAATAGCTTCCAAGGAAAATTTAATGGATTTATGCTGGATTTTTTCTATAGAATACATCCATGGAAATGCTCGTGGAATTTATGTAGATTTTTCCACCAAAATAAAATGGAGAAAAAATGAAGCTGTCACATGCACCTCATGATTTTACTTCCGAATTTTATAGAAACGGCAAAGATTACGAGGATTATAATATGTTTTTATAAACCAGCAATAACGAATTGACACTTTGAGCAATAAAAAAATATTTTATTAAAAAAAATTTTTTTTCCTAAAATATATATTAATTAACATAAAAACAGCATTATTTTAGGTTGGCGACCTCTTTAATGTAATCACTTCATTATTATCTACACGAAACGCAGCATCGCATAATTAATTATATTATAATTGCCACATGAATCACTAGAAATGTTTGTGGAAGGTTTGGAAACAAATTCTAAAAGTTTTCGCAACACCATTTTATTTGTTTGACATTTCAGAAAACTAGTGGAAAAATCCATATAAAACACTATGGAAAGATAGTGGAAATTTCCATATGTTTTTTCCAGCTTATCCCGCGGACGTTTCACGTGTGAGTTTCCATATAAATCTTCCGCGGAATACCGCGGAATTTAACGCTGGAATTCCAGCATGTCATACTAGTAAATTCCACGGAGCACTATGATTTCCATGGAATTTCCGGCTTTAAATTCCATAGGAAAACTTAGTGGAATTTTAGCGTCAAATTCCAGCGAATTTAGCCATTTGGACGCAAGTTTTCCATTGGAATTTTTGCGGAATTTTGCTATGGGGTAATCCGACAAGTAGAAAAACAAGTCGATCGACATAGTGACGCAATGTCGGTCAACTTACGTTCTAGGACTTTCAATTTCCCACCCCAAAAAGAGTTGACAGTGCATCTGCTCTAGCTGTAGAATTTTAGGAGAACTTACGTCTTGTCGATCAATTTGTCGTTCAGTTCCCGTTCAGATGTCGGTAATTCGATAGTTTCAAGTACACAAACATCCCCGAACAGCCTGAAGATAATTCGATCTGCGTCGTTTCCTGTTGATCGACATATTCTGACAACTAGAAGAACTAATCGATAGGCGTTTTGATGCAATATCGATCAACTTGCGTTGTAAGACTTTCAATTCCTATTTGTTTTTTTTTTTTTTTTTTTTTTTTTTAAATAAACGGCTGTAAGTTCAATGCCTTTTCGTAATATTTCCCACCCCAGAATGACTTTGATAGTCCACCTTCTTAGCTGTAGATGTTTAGGAAAACTTACGACGTGTCGATAAATTTGTCGTTCAGTTCTTGTTCAGAATGTCGGTAATTCGACAGTTTCAAGTACACGAACATCCCCGAACATCCCGAAAATAATGCGATCTGTGTCGTTTTCTATTGATCGACATAATCTGACATCTTGAAAGACAAATTGTTCGACATTCTGACACATTGTAGATCAATTTGCGTTGTAAGACTTTCAATTTCTATATAATTTCTTAAATAAACGGCTATAAGTTTATTACCCTTTCGTAATATTTTCCACCCCAAAATGACTTTGATAGTCCACCTTCTTTAGCTGTAGAAGTTTAGGAAAACTTACATCGTGTCGATCGATTTGTCATTCAGTTCTTGTTCAGGATGTCGATAATTCGATAATTTAAAGTACACGAACATCCCCGAACAGCCCGAAGATAATTCGATCCGTGTCGTTTTCTGTCGATCGAGATAATCCAATAGCTAGAAGACTAATCGATCGACATTCTGATAAATATTGATCGACATGTCTTTTAAAATATTTATTGCCTATTTATTTTTTTAAATAGACATAAACTAAATTTTTATGATTTATCGTTCAGTTGTCGTTCAAAATGTCGGTAGTTCGATAACGAAAAGCACACGAATGTACCCGAAATCAACCCGAGCGTAATTCGACCTGTCTATTCTTTTCTATCAACCAAAATAATTCGACAAGTGCAAAGACAAATCAAACGATATTTTAATGGAATGTCGATCGCAATGCACACGATCTGATTGTTTTTAAATAAACGGCTTTAAGTTCAACGGCATTTCATAACATTTCCCATCCCAAAAAGATGTATTAGAACGAGTCCTATCGTATAGTTCGTGAAGCCAAGAAAGAGACACACAAAAGAACGAATCATTAATCAGTAATTGAACAAAGTGATGCTCAATTAAGTGGAGTCTCATCATTTACTGCTGTATTTCAGTATCTCATCTTCAGCACCACCTTTTTGGAACATGAAGACTTATTTTCGAAAATACAGCATCAATGCAATTGGATGCAATAAAATACTGTGTGAGTGCCTACTCTCAGCTTCTCACAGTGCCTTCGTTCTCGAAAAATTAGTTTATTTTCTTTCTGTCTTCAATTTATTTGTGTATATAATTTTCCTCTGGTGCTCTTCTGAAAACATCGATTGGATAGGCAGAGTCATCGTTCATTTTGTGTGTCCCTCATGACTTTAATCCATGGTGTCTACAATAGTTACCGAGATGGGTTATTGTATATACAAAAGCGCGAGTGTTTTAAAATCAGTCTTGTATGAGAGACACTTCTGTGTACCATAGAGTTGAGAGTTGTTAAACATTGATGTTTTTGGGAGTCAGGAGAGTTCTCCTTCACTTTTCCACATTTGCATATGGTGGCCAAAAATAATCTCTCTCACCAGTGATGCGTCGAGACGCCAATTGAGGGAGGCACTCGTGATGCCCACCTCGTACACATTTCATCGCGATGGCTCAATAATAAAACAATAATAATCATTTTCGACTATTTTCACATTAATACCATTGAGATGGCTGAAGACACAACCGTTGATGTATTTACTGTATCAGAATTTATTTCTTCAGTCAAACCCAAGGCGACTTAGGAGCGTCTGTGCGCCGAAAACATCTACTCATATTAATTGCCAAATTATTTCAACAACTCTACCCAACCCCCCGGAATATCATCCTTATTCCCGCAAGGCAGGGTGCAAATATTCTATATTGCGACAATTTACCATTGTGCTTCATCTGACGCGATTTTGGGGAGACTCTAAGATGAGACAGTGCAGTACGGGGTGGTTAATTTGTGTTTTGGTGGACTGCTCAAGTCGATGAACTTTAAAGCTTCTGCTATACATTCAATAAATATGCTGAACTTATTAGTATTACAAAACTTTGGCTTTGAAATAAAAATATACAAGAGTGTAAATAAAACTTCAAGATCTTACATTGAATACCAGTAGTAGGATTGATTCAGTGAAACGATGTGAATCCCAATGTAGAGGAAATGTGATTTAATTATAGTGGGATTGATTTTTCCATGTCATGAGGTTGGTTTTATATAAAACTTCATAATAAATAAAAGTGTAAATTAAACTTAAAGATCTGACACTGAATACCAGTAGTGGGATTGATTCAGTGAAACGATGTGAATCCCAATGTAGAGAAAATGTGATTTAATTATATTGGGATTAATTTTGCCATGTCTTGGGGTTAGTTATATATAATACTCATATATAAATCTATATAAATTTATATAAATCATATTTTCTCCACATTGGGATTCACATCGGTTCACTGCATCAATCCCACTACTGGTATTCAGTGTAAGATCTTGAAGTTTTATTTATACTCCTAAAATGTGATATCCCATTTTAGGGTTGATTTTGGCCTCATGGCACCTTGGGATTGGTTTCATAGTTTTCTTATTATTTTGGGATTTATTTCTTTCCCATTTTGGGATTCTAGGTTGATTACCATTTTACGTTTTATTCTTACCTTGTGACTAATTTAAAGCCATTTTGGGACTGATTGAAATCCCATTTTGGGATTGCTTCGTTGAATTCTGTTCTATTCTGAAATAGAAACTATCCCACTTTGGGATTGGTTTTATTCTATCTTGGGAACGATTTTTTTGGTTTTTAACTTGTAATTGATTCAATACCATTTTGGGACTGATTAAAATCCCATTTTGGAATTGGTTCGTTCCATTCTGCCCTAGACTGAAATTGAAACTATTCCGCTTTGGAACTGGTTTTATACTGTATTGGGATTGATTTATTTCTCATTTTGCGGTGAATCCCAAGTTCAATAACACTTTTTATGTTTGGTTTTTAACTTGTGCTTGATTTAATACAATTTTGGGACTGATTTTAATCCCATTTTGGGATTGGTTTTATACAATATTGGGATTGATTTATTTCCTACTTTTCGATTAATTTTAAGTTGATTCCTATTTTACACTTGATTTTTGACTTATGACTAATTTAATACCATCTTGGGATTGATTCTAATCTCATTTTGGGAGTGGTTATGTAGATTCTGTCATATCCCAAAGTGGGATAATTAATTTTATCCCACTTTGGGATTCGTGTTATACTATCTTGGGATTGATTTTATCAATATTTTAGGACCTTTTCTAGGTTCGATTACCATTTTACTTTTGTTTTTTAATTTGTGAGTAATTTGACATCATCTTGTGATTTATTCTAATCCCATTTTTGGGATTGATTCATTGCATTCTGTTCTATTCTGTAATTTATTCAATCCCATTTTACAATTAATTCTGTCCCATATTGGGATTGGTTTTGTACTATCTTGGGACTTGGGACTAATCTCTCCTATTCTGGAATTGATTTTCTTTCATATTGGGATTGATTATAACCCACTTTGGGATTGTGTTTATTCTATCTTGAGACTTACTCTTCTATTCTGAAATTGATTTTATCTCACATTGGGATTGATACCACTTTGGGATCAATCCCAAACACTTTGGGATACTTTGGGATTGGTCTTATATTATCTTGGGATTGATCTTCCTTTTTTTTTTAAATGAATTTCCCCCTTTCTGGAATTGATTCAATTCTGGGATTGGTTTTATGTTGTCTTGGGATTGATCTGTCCTAAATGTTCTGAAAGTGATTTAGTTCTATTTTGGGATTAAGTCTTTCCCATTTAACGTATGATAATAACATATCTCGTGATTGATTTTATCCTATATCATTATTGGTTGTCCTGCTGTATAATTTATTCAATCTCATTCTGAATATCATTGAACTTCATTTTGGGATTGGTTTGTACTATCTTGGGATTGATTTCTTTCCTATTCTGCAATTGTCTCTGGTTTTGGGATTCATTTTTTCCTATTTTGCTTTCGATTTTATTGCATTTTGAGATTGGTTTTATCCCATTACGCGCTTTTTAAATCCCACTCACCAATTCATTCCAATTTTATTTTGGGATTGGTTTTGTACTACCTTGGGATTGATTTACTCTCATTTTGCCTTTACTTTTCTTCTATTTTGGGGCTGGTTCTATACTATTCCACGCTTTTTCTTTATCCCGGTAAGCAATTGACTATAAATTAATTGTGGGATTGGTTTTGTGCTATCTTCTGATTGATTTTCTTCTGTTCTGAAATCAATTCTATCCCATTTTGGGATTGATTCTTCTCAATCTTCCTTTTGATTTTATCATAGATGTCTTGTAACTAAATCTTGGGATTGATTTTATCACATTTTGGGATTGACTTCTTTCTTTTATAGTATCATTTTGGTATTGGTTCTGTTCTATTCTGGGATTTATTCCGCCTTGTTCTAAAATTGATTCCATCTTATTTTGGTATTGGGATTGGAATTTGCGGTCAATTCCATCTCCTTTTGAAATTTGACCACTTTTGGCGCCCTGAGAATCCTATTACAATATTTATCACCATTTTAAATCAATAAATTTTAAGAGCCTTAAAGATTCTTGAACAGAAATTTGTCCAATTGATCCGCCCCTTATTTTTTTTTTAATTTTAGTGCTTATTTTTAAATAAGATTGATAAATTAATTACCGCCCAACAAAGTAATCCATAAAGACAATTCCTTGAATCATTCTGTACGATTCAGTAAGTAATTTCCTGAACTTGTGATTATTTCCTCCACAAAAGCGATGAATTACCTCACAAAAGGTCTGCAAATTGTTTCGGTGATTGTGCAGAAATATCACGCAGTAGCAATTTTATTGAGAAAATTTAAGTAGCGATCAAGAATAAAAACAAGAAGCTAAAAATATAGCTTTTGAGAAGCATTACCCCGAAATTCCAAAGTTTATGTCAATTGGGAAGCGATTGAAAATGGGTTCGCCATGGGAAATTCTTCAATGAGATGGGGAAAAGTTCTTTTCTCTATTTTCAAATCTTTTTTTAAAGCTGCGGTGTGTTTTTCGTTTGAGCAGCATATCAATGATTTTTCTGCAATAAAATAAGAGAAGCCCCTTGGTGAAAAATGCTGAGACAAACAATCACATTAAAAAGCAATAATTGAGATATTTTTTGGGTGTTTTATGACGACAGGAAATCACACTTAATGACCCTCTCAAGACTACTTGGAAACACATTTTGACTTGTCTCGATTTTTTTTTGGTTTGAGGGTTCCTTTTGGGAGGATGTTGCACGCGAAGGGGACATGGTGACAAGGGAATGATTGACCCCTTGGATGCAGCTAGCACAAGAGAAGGTTTAAACGCACTTGACCCCGACAAAACTTGGCTATTTTCGTGTCACTTTCACCATTGGGGATTTCTGCATATTTCTCTCATACCCAGAAATAAATCCCCATCAACTAATTACGCGAAATTCACGTGCAATTTATTATGTGAGACGTCTCATCCAAGTTGCAATTTTGTATCACATGGACTTCCCTCTCAGGGCATCTTCTTATTGCTCTGCGAATTACCTCGCTGGTCATCTTCATGTCCCAAGGACAAGAAATTTTATTTAGTATCAATACCATAAAAAATTTCCACACATATCAAAGAGCGAGCCTCTCCTTTTAGAGCTCCAACATTTTGTGATATGGGACGTGGGTACCCCAGAAGAGACGAATTTTGTGCTTCAAGGAGGCTAAATAATAAAAAGAACAAAATAAAAATGGGCAAACAATAAAGCAAACAACAGAAAAAAATATATAATACTGAAGAGATACAAGAAATCTATAAAAACGCCAGAAGAGTTAACAGTTGAAAAGAAATCACGTATTTATTGGCTGAAAGCCAATGAGGCATTTGAGGATGGCAAATAAAATTTATCGCTGCTAGAGACAATTAAGATTTTCCCAATTTACCATTTATTTATACCCGATAAGAAATTATATGTGTGCCACTAATAAAAAAGAAGTATAATTTGCAAAAAAGGGGTGGCAGAAGTATTTCAAACTTTGTAGAATGCTCGAAGTCTTGACTGGATTAATGTTTGCAATCTGTTCTACTTTGTCCAGGAATCGAAGACCTTTCAGATGAACCTTTACTCATTCAATTCGAATAATAAATGCTTCCAGTACAGTCGTTTTAAGTCCTAAACTTGAAAAAACAACTAAAAATTATCCGGTTAATTATACATTCACTACCGATTCGTAACTCTTGGGAATTGATCCTGATTTTTCCAGGAATCAAATACCTTTCAAATGAATCTGTACTTATGCCAATTGGTTTATAAATATTTTCGTTATATCCGTTTAACCTTCTTAGTTTGAAAAAAGCGAATGATATTAGTACCATATTTTCGTTTTATTTCTTATTCGTAACACTTTGGAATCGGTCCTGATTTTCCGTTAATCCAAGACCTTTTAAATAAACCTGAACTTATGCGAATTGATTGATTAATATTTTCGTTAGAACGATTTAAGCTTCTAAGTTTGAAAGAACAACCGATAACTAACCCCTTACCGATTAATTACCTGTTTATGACCATTTAGAATTGATTTTAATTTACCTGGGAATCAAAGACTTTTCGAATGAACCTGAATTTGTGACAATTGATCAATAAACCTTTTTATTAGAACCGTTTTAACTTCTAAACTTGAACAAATACAACTGGATCAACTCGTTAATTACCAATTCATTACCTATTTATAACCACTTAGAAATAGTTCTAATTAGTCTAGAAATCAAAGGCCTATCAAATGAATTTGAATTTGTGCCAATTCGTTTATAAACCTTTCTATTACAACTAATTCAACTTCTAAATTCGAAAAATCGTGAGTGAATTACCCGATTCATTACCGAATCATTACCAATTCCCAACCGATTAAAAACAGTTCTAATTTATCCAGGAATCAACGACTATTCATATGAACCTGAACTTATGGCATTTTGTTGGTAAATATTTTCATTAGAACGGTTTAATAATCGAAATATGAAAAACTAGGGCACTGAAATAACTGGGATTATTACCGATTCAATACTAATTCATTACCATTTAAAAATAGTTCTAATTTCTCCAGGAATCAAAGACCTTTCGAATGATTATGAACTTGTGCCAATTTATTTATAAATATTTTCGTTAAAGCCGCTCCAACTTCTAAACGTGAAAAATACGAACATTATCACCATTTAGAATCGATTCTAATGTTTTCGGAAATCAAAGACCTTTTAAATAAACGCAACCTTGTGCAAATTGATTGATAAACGCTTCTATAAGAACGGTTTTAACTTCTCAATTTGAAAAGATATGACTTGTAATTATCCGGTTGATTTATCGATTTATTGTCTGTTCATTACTTCTCGAAATCGATCCGAACAATTTTCATTTTTAATTTAAAAAATTACCAATTATTTACCAAATTATTGCTGTTTTGTGACTACTCGGAATCGATTCTTATTTGTTTGGAAATCCAAGACCTTTTAAATGAATTTGAATTTGTGTCAATTGATTGGCAAATAATTTCCTTAGAACGAATTAAACTTTTGAACTTGAAAAACTATGGCCGATAATTAACCGAGAGATTACTATGTCAGTACTGCTTCGTAATGACTTGTAATCGATTGTAATTTGGTTGTGAATCAGAGGCCTTTCGAATATATCTAAACTTGGGCCAATTGGTTGGTAAATGTTTTCGTTAGAACGGTTTTAACTTCTAAACTTGAAAAAGTACAAGTTAGACGGGTTTTCTTCCTACATTTAATTAATTAAATTAAATAAATTTCTACTGAATTACTCTACAAATAATTCCGGTCATAAAAGAGGCGAATTATGGGGGATCCCTCGAAGATATGAAGTCCCTATCTATAGTCTTCTCTCCTCTATCAAACCTTAAAATTCCAAAATGTCCAAAATACTCCCAAAATTTTTCCAAATCATCAAAACCAATGGATACAATTGCTTTCTCTCCACATTTCGAAGATTTCGAGCAATAAGAGGGGCAAATTGTATCGCAAGAATTCTTGTTCGATCGCCAAAAAATTAACTGTGATCTCTTCACAAGTCATGGATCAACATTTCTTGCATTTGGACACTCAATACATCTCATTGTGCTATTTTGCACTCTTACACAAATTTGTGGCATTTTCATCATAGTTTCTTGCACATTAAACGAGAACTCCAAGGCGCAGAGGGCAAAAGAGACATGAACTCTGGGCAAATTGCTGTGGCAATAAAAAGCCAGTTTGATGTTATTGGTGTGCAATTGCCAATGGTGATCTACCACTACCCCCTTGATCCACAAAATTGATTAGCTAAATCGATTTATTGGCAATAATTGCAAAGATATTGATGGAATTTAATTTTATGAGTCTGTGGCGGCTGGTGGATCGATTTAACAGTCTGCCCATAGTCTTTTCCCATTCACCTGAGAGCCACACATTTAATTGGTATTTGGTTGCTAAATGCAACAAAAATTGCCACTAATGGGTGCAGCACACAGAACCATCAACAACAACAAAAATTATACGAGGGAAATACAACCGACCAGAGTCCTTATCAGTTTCTCTCTTGGCACCATTCTTTTTGAACTTTTTTTTTTATTCCTGTTTTTTGCCTTTTGCCATTGCACCACGAAAACACCCTCCTTGTTAAGGGGATACTCATTTTGAGCTCTCAATCCATGGAAGAATAGCTAAGCTACTTTCAGGATATGCTTATTGATGAAAAAACTTCATACTTTGGGAATCTGTTAAATTTCCGTTAAAATTTGAATTCAAATTATCTTCTCGAATAGAGTTGAGAATTGGAGTCATACCGATATCTATCATTACTTAAAAGCTCTTCAAAAGCCTAAATTAACATCTCATAATATGGTTTAGGAGTAATACAATCGATCTTCTGATAAAAAAATTAGTTATAGGTTGTGAACCGGACTATTACCGGTTCAAAATCGATTATAAATGCTTCAGACCTGTCAGGATTCCCAAGGCCTTTCCAACAAGCCCAGATATGATACGATTTGGGTGAGAAATGTGCTCTCTACAGCCTTTTTAATCTTTGATCGTGAAAAACCGTTAGTAGGAATGATTCAGCGGTATTTTCGTATCGCTACGCTTGGGTAATCTATAAAACATATCCAAAATGAAAAAAAAATCGGCAGACACTTTTTTCGAGGAATCCAGGGTCGATTTATGGGGCAGTTCCCTGAAGATCTCAAGTCTCTATATCTAACCGTTTGGGCTTTAAGCGTGATAACGGTCGAACGGACAGACACTTTAGATAGACAAATACCGTGACATCAAAAACTCGAAACCTAAGGTTTCCGAAATTCTTCTAAAATACAGGGAAAACTCGGGCACTACCGAAAATGGGGTAGAACCAAACACAGATTTTTATTTCTAAACTATTTGGACTATGACGACCATTTCTTAAATGGACAACCATCCCTCTAGTATCTATAATTTTATACAAGTCTCGCCCTTTGATGTATCTAATTAAAAAATCACAATGTTCGGTACTACCTCATATTCGGTGGTGTCCAGGAAGTGAACAAGTATGGTTAGCGCGTTAACCGTGAGTGGAAGATCGCGGCGATTTGCCTCTAAAATAGCGGGATTAGTGCCCAAGATCGCGCGATAAGTCTACAGGATCGCACTGTTCGCTCGATCAGTGTCCAAGATCGCGCAATCAATCTCCATATTGCACTGATCGGCGCCTAAAGTGAACCGTGAGTTACCACGTGTCCCAGTTCCCCCTACTAATCTCTCGGTAGAGTTCGAGCAGTAAAAATTGAAATATTCAAGGGCTACTACAAGGAGTCCCGGCTTGAGTGAAAGCGGATTGAAAGAGTTTGATATGAATTGCCCACGATTGGGAACTCATTTATAAAATAATTTTTGAAATGCCCCTAAATGTATGCTTATTTTTTTCACGCGGTATATTTGAAATACATTTTGTATTAACCTTCGGCACTGAAAAGAGCCTGAAAAATTGGCGCTGAAAATGTTTTGGATACATCACGGCGTTTCCGTAATTTATTCTAAACACGCCTTTGGAAGTAGGGCCTTTTTGGCAGCTCACTTTCCCTCAATATTTGTAAAATTATTATACAGTTTCCTAAAGAGGTGAGTTATTTACATTAAGACGGTGATGGCCTCAGTAAGCAAACAGTTCCTGCATTTGAACCGTTCTTAAAATTTTCAATTCGTATTTTAAACGTTCGTAAAGAATACTCAGCGAACACAGTTAGCTGAAAAAGATAACGTTTTCAGGATATTTTTGCTGAATTTAAAAACAAAAATATGCTGACTAGTCAGCAGTTCTCGAACAAAAATTACTAACCAAATACAGTGTCGGCCATAAGTTTCTTGACAATACTATATTCGAGAAACCAGGTGGAAAAAATGACTTTTTTAAAATTTTATCAAACATAAATGTTTTCCCAAGGTTGAGCATTTTTCATCGGCCAAAAGTTTGTTGACAAATTTGAAAAAGTGGCTCAGAATGATCAAATACGTGCAATCAACATCATGTTATCGGTTATATTTTGATGTTATGTCATTTGAGAAATAAATGGTGAGTTTGCACATTTCTAAAGCTTGCAATGGTCAATTTTTCGAACATCGAATTTCCGGAAAATCGATTTGTCAACAAACTTATGGCCGAAATGTTTTCTGCTAAATTGAAATCGGCTAGCAATTGGTGCTCGCTGGGTTTTGTTACAGTTAGGAGGTTAAAGCTAGAGTAATGCTTACCCCCTGGATTTTTTTTGCCACCTCACCGAAAAAAAAAGCATTTGTGGCCTCCTGCAAAAAAGGGAAGAGTCTCAAATGTTTATTGCAATTAATATGTGTGTTAGTTGAGGCAATTGCATGCTAAACATCCCTTGGTTCGCCACCGAAGCTCCCCCTCGCCAGAGCACCAATGGGGGCTGTACACATGATGGGTAGCGCCCAAATTGGCGAGATGGATGAGCTGGAGGAGCGCCGAAAAAGAGAGAGCGAAAAAGAGTTAAAATTTATACACCATGTAACAATGTTTAATTGATAGAATCCACAGAATCGCGTGCTAACCGGCCGATTTGCATGCAATCAACCCACCAAAACCACCCCCAAAAACCACAAACTTTCAACCTTTATCAGTTACAAATCGATCACCACTATTTTAGAACTCTTTCTCTTGCTCCGGGGTGAATCCCCCAGTCGGATCCCTCCCCAACCCTCAATGTCTCACTTTACTACCCTTAATTTCTTCTTTTTTTTCGGCTCACGCGGGGGAGATAATTTTCCCACCCATTTTGGACAATAAAAGAAGCCCCAGGAGAAGTAAAAAAGAAATCGCTTCACAATTAAATTAACATGAGAAATGTTGAATGGTGCAGAAAAAAATCATGAAAGAAAATTTATTTCTTAATTTTCACAGGGAAAAAAAGTAAAATTTGCATATGAGAGCGTTTGGAAAAAAAAAGAAAAACAGCCACCATCATAATTTATTCACCCTGCTATTTAATCGATTCCTTATTTCATTACAATACCATAATTTATTGTCCTCAATTCAACCATACCGCATTATATAAAATATTTTAATATCGAGACTCCGCACATTTAATGACTCCCCTTAAGATCCTATCCCACCTAACTCACTCCCCTACCATCATAAAGGAAAAATGGATGAGGAAAATATTGTGCTATTTTCGATTATTATAGTTTTTCCTGAGCGATTGTGGAAAATAATTACAATTATCGAAGAATGAGAACTGAGAGAAAATTTATTATTCACTCGTGCTAAACCTCTTCGGAAGGATTTATTTGTGGGGGGGAGGAGGGTGGCTTGCCCCAAATTTTCACCCTTCAGAACTCAATCGACATTCACCAGAATTGCTGGGTAATTATTTCACCTTTCTCCCAAAAAGTTGGAACTTATAATTCATCAAGGAAAATCTCTTGGAAAACTTTTATCATTACCATTCAAATTTCTTCGTAGTGATAGTTTCATTTCTTTCTTTAGAGTGTTGTAAGAAAAGCCCTTAAAAATACTGAAATTCGGTCTGATTCTCTAATTTGCGAAAACGGTCATACTGGATTTTTGGGGTTATGTATAACCTAACCTCTAAAGCAGAGGCGATCAAGAACCCTTTGAAACCGAACAAACGTCAAGTTTTAATTGTAGGGTCGAAGGAACACCTGTTCGACAGGGAACCCTTATTGACACTTTTGTCAAAATGTTGAAATTTATTTAATGCATCCAATAAAATCTAAGTATTATAACATTTTTTCATTAATCTCAGTATTTCGATGAGGATAAGTGTTCGAATTTCGTATTCCAAATGGTACAGAGCAGGGTCTCAATAAGTCCTGACACGAGTTCTTAAAGTGCCAATAGGTGTTCCTTTCACCCTACGTCAATAGTCAGAATGCTACCTGGACAAACTTATTTTGACAGTTATTCGGTTTCAAACGGTTCAAGGAAATGTTTAAGTGTGACATTTCTCTAGCAATGCCCTATAGCCAACGGCCACGGCGATTCCACTGGATTTCCAGCAGTCTTTTCTGCCATGTAGGGGAGACCGGGGTAGAATTAGCCACCTAATGAAATTTTTGATTGCGTATAATTTGTACAAAAAATGTTTGTATGAGGTTGATAAATATTTCAATGAATAGTAAGGGAAGTATATATTTAGAATAAAGAGTGGTTTCCTCAATATTCCTTCGAAGGCAAAGCGTAAGATACCACTATCTAATACTATACGTGGCTAATTCTAAGCCTGTCTCCCCTACGCTGATTTTACCCCTAAAAATCCGCGTGGAATTCCCTGGATTTTACCGCTCAATATCCACGTAGGCTTCCGAGATGGAATTTGACGCTCAATTTCCTTCTAGTGTTACATGGACGTTTGCAGAACTCTGCATAAGACCGTCTAATAAGAAATGTCCGCAAGTTTCCATGGACATTTCCGACGAATATTTCCACGTCTTTTCCTATGGATTATTAAAAAATTCGGAAAAATCTTTGTTTCCACGAAATTCTCCGTGGAATTTTCCATGGAACGGCCTTAGAAGCTTCCATGGTTTAATATTACGGAATTCTACGACTTTTCCAGTGGCTTTTTAAAATATTTTTCTTAAAAATAATTACTAAAATTGATTAAAAATGTCGTCGAATTTTCATAGAAAATTAGTACAAAAAACACATCCACAAATAAATGGAGGATCAGTGCAAGAATTATAGCGTTCGGACGAAAAACAAATCAGGAATTTTCGCGTTTACTCCTATGGAGTTTTGGCCGGAAAGATACCAGAAAATATACTCGGAATATTCAATGGAAATTTTGTTTCAATTTCCAGGAAATTCCAGGTAATTGCGAGAAAACACTTAGGATTTTTTTCAAGGAAATCCACGCGAAAAAATGCTGATAACTCCGCGGAATGCCAAGCGGAATATTAGCGTTTATTTCCCCGGAAGCTCACGCGGAAAAATAGCTGATAAATACCATGAATTTGTCCGTTACTGAGAAACTTTGCGGCCGATGGGCTACAGGGTGTTTAATAAAAGCACTTTGGAAAGTTTAAAATAGTTTTTTTTATCCCCCCCTTACCCTTGATATATAGGTCTGAAGCCTATCGACTTATTGTGACCAAGATCCCATTATAATCAAACACTTAACAAATATACAAATTACAAATGTCCTTAATAAAACTCTATCACTATCAGTTATATTCTAACGTCGTTACTGTTTAGAAACGCATTTTAAAATAGTTAGGTTATGTTATTTTCAAGATATTAGAAATTTATTTTAGACTTAAGGAATTTATAAAAAAAAATTGTTTTAAGATGCGATGGCATCCAATACTAACTAAGTACTTAGTTAAGGCCTTTGTAAAAGTCCTTAAGTAAGTAGTTTGTATTAAGGGAATGAAAAGTATTTTTACTAAGTATTTAATTATGGACTTTTCTAATCTTGTGGATAACTTTCCCTCCCAGATCAGGCGCTAAAGGGAAGAATATAACAGAATATGAGATAATTGTAGGCAAAATAACGTTCACGGATTATAGGCTGTTGTATTTATATATTTCTTTTATTGCCTCTGGATTTTTCATACAAATTGAAGAAAACCGTTTCAAAACATCCATTTTGATGAAAATTCCTCACAAGAATGTGTCGAGGGCCTTTAGTCAATTCTTAAACATCTCGGCTAACACATTTAAGTACTTATTAAGTACTTAGTAAGCTCTTAACTCAACGACTTAATTTTATGAAATTGTTGAGCATTCAACTACTTAAAAAATATATAAAAATGAGACTAACGTCACCGCTTTGTGGCGAGTAGTGAAACTAATAAGGCATGACTCAGTCTTAGCACTAATTACTTAATTAAGGTCTTTGTTAAAGTCCTTCATTAAGTAGTTGTCAAGGTACCACACTTACAATTATTTTATTTAGTTCCACAATTATTTTGTCTTTCAGAATTACATACTGATAAAACCCAGTTTCCATTAGAAATGTGCGAAAAAATCGTGTGAGAATGTAGCCTCACAGCTGAAAGTAGCCCCATCTCCCCCTACATATGGACATTTCGTAAATGAATATTGCTCAATAACGATCGCTTTCCTCCAAAAATATCCACTTAAGACCCAGAATGGTCCAGAAAGTGAATTCAGGGAGCAATATTGAGAGATTGTCTATCGCCAGAGTGGCTTTCCCGCCACTTCGATTGCGCTGACAGGCCATAAACGAAGAGAGAGTTAATGGAGTGTCAATTGAGGCGATCAGAAGCAAATTGCGCACTTAAGCGCTATTAGAATCAGATATTTCGTTTGATGAAGTGATCATCAAACACTCATTGATGTTTCCTTTCTACAATTTCCATCCGCCCGAGATTTCATGAATCGTTAAAAGTGCCCCAAAAATAGAATCTCCCCAACATGCTGCTTGTACTCTTTTTTTTTGTCCACACTTTTCTGTATGTCACAGCATGGTCTGAGAATGCACTTTGATGTCAAGGATCATACCTCTGGGGGTCAGAGGAAAGAACCTTTACAAGTGTCCACAAATCTCTTCTGACTCGGATGACTTATTAAACTTCCATTTTATGCCACCCTCACAATCAGGAATTTTCGTATGTCGTGACCTCGTTGTGAGAAATCGTGATGTAATTATTTCCATTAATAAAAAAAGAATCCCTCTCTCAGACCACCCACAACCAACCCTAGAGAACTCTGCCTCCTCATTGCTATTTCCTGTCGCGTTTGAAAGTTCAACTCAATAAAGTTGCCTACTCCTCTTTCCCACTTCTGAAATGTTGAATAGAAATTATTTATTCCGTGGATTTGTCTTTGGAATCCCCATACCCTTTGCAAATTGAAAAGTTGCACAAGTCCTCCAGTTTTATCGATTCAGTTGCATCCATTTGACACAAATACTACCCCTACCGCGACTTCTGACTACCTTAGAATTAATTTCCACTTGAAAATCATTCGTCGTCCTGATGCATTTTTGCATGCAAACCGATAAATGAGCATAAATGTGGCTGTAAATCAAAATGTGGATATAAATTTCAACGACGCAAATTTCTGCCCCTATTTCTTACAACCTCCTACTCTACCCTAAGCCTCTGCCTCAAGTGACCCCATCTCCTGCTGCAATGTAGGTCAAAAGGGGATGTTTTCTACGTATTTAATTAACAATCCTTACCAGCAAAGAATATTCATTGGATTTCTCCTTGGAAATTCATGATAGATTGAAAGGTACCTCGTCTCACAGTACCCCAAAGTACGTTACCAAAGAACTTATTTAGTTCCTTATTAAATGAGATATTTTAGGTTATGTGTTACAGTAGAGCCTCGCTATAAGCCATATTTGGTTCCAGATTTGACACTTGGGTCGCACTATAGTCCATGTTATTTTTTAAAATTATCAACAACTTTTAGTATTGAAATTGCTCGACGGCTTCCACTTTCTTTGCGATTGTGGTATTTGTCCTCGCTCTCTTCAATATGGATCACAATTATCACAACTACTCAATAAAGTTTGCCAAAAATATTAAAATAATTATGGCAACATTGCATGTCGCGTACTATAAAACATAACCTAACTTAAAATCAGTGTTTTGAAATCTGCGGTCTATAAATAGTGGCCCGTTAAATCATTGCTCTACCTGCCGATTTTACTCGGAGGTTTTTTTAAATTTTAACGGTATATTCTAGTACATTTAGAGAAAATCTGTAGATTTTCGGAAGAAATTCTGCGGAAAATCTGCAGATTCTCGGCAGAATTTCTCCCTAGAAAATTTGCATAACCTCCATTACTTCACAAAAATATTGTTGATTTATGAAGAAACTGTAGAAGTTATAAAGGAAATGGTATGCTCTGCTTAACAAGCATTACCGAGTACACATTTTAAATAAGTAAAATAAAATGCGAGCAAAAATACTAATTTCTTAAAAATCGCCAATCGAATGATACAAAAACACGAAATTTTGGTCGACACTCTGTTTAAAGTTTTCACTTCACTATTCTCTACTTAGAACACGGCGTCGCAGAATTCTTTATTTTATATAAACACTGTGATATCACCAAGAGAATCACTCTATTGATTTTTGCAATAAACTTCAGTGAACAATATTCCATCTTTTCTGACACAGCTGTCTGGAAAGTCTGGAATGCAGAAAAATCTATAGAAAATCGGCAAAACATCTACAGAAATTCGTCAGAGTATGCACCAGGATTCGTCAGAAAATCTGCGAAAAATTTCTGACGAATTTTTGTCCCATGCCCAAATAAAATTCGTAGGAATATCTACAGATTTCTCGGCAGATTTTCAGCAGAGATGTAGATATTTTCTGCAGAAATCTGAAAGATATCTGACGAAATTATTTGACTGGGGACTATAGAGCGATGGCCTATAGCGGGGCTCTACTGTACGTAGTTTAGAATACTGCAGCGCCATCTGCGTTACTCTGATGAACTTTGTATGTTGTATGAGAACCTTTAGGTCTTTTGAATACCATCCATTGGCGTCGAGTATTTCGAAAACCTTAGCCCCTATATAGCTGTTGTTATGTGACCAAAATATTGAGTTGTTACCTATCTTTGATTGTAGCACCTCAGACGACACATGCAGACGCCCACCCAGATCTTCCACCACATCCTCCATTCCCCATTGAATTTAGAAGTAAGTGGCCTTGCCCCCGGGCTCGCATCCCCACTCCACGTGCTCCTTATCCCTGTCTTTTGTTTGTTTGACGGATATCCAATAATTGCAGGAAAAGATTCCGCCATGCCACCATACGGTCGTCCAGAGGACAGCATGACGGACGAAAGGATAGCGCATATCCTCAGCGAAGCATCCAACCTGATGAAGACTCCAGGTCCGGGTCAACAACCACCAATGAATCAGCATCCATCGGCCGGACATCAGGAGGACACTCACAGCAATGAGGACAGTAAATCACCGCACAATCAGTGCACATCACCCTTCTCCAAGGATTCATCTCAGAATCGTCGACTAAAGAAGTATGAAAACGATGACATCCCACAAGAGAAGGTTGCCAGAATCTATCAAGAGGAGCTATCCAAGCTCATGAAAGTCGGTCCACGGGATGGTTTCTCCAGGTACTATTCCCCTCCTCAGAATACTCCCAATTCTTCAGCTTTCAGTGTTTCCCAGAGCATCTGCACGAACTCATTTAGTTTTCTTTTCCCACACTTTTTCAGTGGCGGCATGCCACCAATGAATCAGATCCAGGACGAAAGTCTCAGGATGACTTTCGAAGCATACCAGCGAGAACTGGTGAAGCTGCAACAGAGTGGAGCGAATTTGCCCAACTTCCCAAATATTCCCAACCTTCCGAGTTTGCTGGCTCTGCAACAGCATGCCCTCAATGGTGCCCAGGATCTGAGTCTGCCAAAGGAGAAGCAGATGAAGATGAATGGGCAGCAGGCATCTGAAGCTGGAGGTGACAAAGATTCCGACGATGTCCGTCACTCGGGCAGTGCATTTAGTTTGGTGCGACCAAAGCAGGAGTCCGCATCGACACCAACCACCACCGCCTCATCAGCCCCCAGTCCACTGGGTAACTCCATCCTGCCACCTGCCATCACGCCCACTGAGGACTTTTCCGCTGCTGCCAGTCCCCTGCAGCGCATGGCCTCCATCACCAACAGCCTCATCACCCAACCACCCGTCACACCCCATCACAGCACACCCCAGAGGCCCCTGAAGGCCGTCCTGCCGCCCATCACGCAGCAACAGTTCGATATGTTCAACAACCTCAACACCGAGGATATTGTGCGTCGTGTGAAGGAAGCCCTCTCGCAGTACTCCATCAGCCAGCGCCTTTTCGGGGAGTCTGTACTGGGACTATCCCAGGGCAGTGTCAGTGACCTCCTGGCACGCCCCAAACCCTGGCATATGCTCACCCAAAAGGGTCGGGAACCCTTCATTCGCATGAAGATGTTCCTGGAGGATGAGAATGCTGTACACAAACTCGTGGCCAGTCAGTACAAGATTGCACCTGAGAAGCTCATGCGTACTGGAAGTTACAGTGGTTCCCCACAAATGCCACCAGCTCTGGCTGGTGGAAAAATGCCACCTATGCCGAAATTGCTCAATGAGCAGATCACCAAGATGCAACAGGATCAGCATCATCTCATGCAGCAGATGCAGCAGCAATCTCCGCTACAGCAAGCTGCCCAACAACAACCACCTACATCGACACCCCAGGGGATGCTTCTGACTCCACCTGGCCTCCCGCCGCATCATGCCATCCCTCTGGCCCAGGCAGCTGCCCAAGCAGCTGCTGCAGCCGCAGCAGCTCAGGAGAAGAAGCAAATGCCGATGCCTGTTCACTCGCCACAGCAAAACAACGCCATGCGAGGAATGCATCAACATATGTCCCCCACAGTCTACGAAATGGCTGCACTAACTCAAGACCTTGACACCCAGGTCATCACTACCAAAATCAAAGAAGCGCTACTTGCCAACAACATTGGACAAAAGGTAAGCACAACTTTGCATCCCTTAGCCCTATTTTTTAAATTCTAAGCAATACTCACCTAAATATACGTCCAATCATCACGAAAAGGGCATAAATTTGCATAAACATTTTTCTTACTTACCTCCTTGAATCATTTCAAACTGATGATGCAGCCTTAATGGCTAAATTGCGAGCTAGTCCGGTGTTGATTAATGATTTACTTAATTAGAACTCTTTGCACGAAAGAAATTCATTTAATGCCTCTTTGTCACAACTTCCGCCACAAGATTTTCACTTACCATCTTTTTTTTTGCAGATCTTCGGCGAAGCTGTTTTGGGCCTATCGCAGGGATCCGTATCCGAGTTGCTGTCGAAGCCCAAGCCATGGCATATGCTGAGCATCAAGGGCAGAGAACCCTTCATCCGGATGCAACTGTGGCTGTCTGATGCCAACAACGTTGATCGGCTGCAGGCTCTTAAGAATGAGCGTCGTGAGGCCAACAAACGACGACGCTCCACAGGTCCTGGAGCTCAGGATAACAGCTCAGACACCAGCAGCAATGATACTTCAGAATTCTACCACTCAAACTCACCCGGACCCGGATCCGTGGGATCCGTGGGTGCTCCACCGAGCAAGAAGCAGCGTGTGCTGTTCTCCGAAGAGCAAAAAGAAGCCCTAAGATTGGCTTTTGCTCTCGATCCCTATCCAAATGTCGCCACCATTGAATTCCTAGCCACTGAGCTGGGCTTGTCAACACGAACCATCACCAATTGGTTCCACAACCACCGAATGCGTCTCAAGCAGCAGGTACCTCATGGAGCTCCAAGTGAACCTCCGGTACCTCCCCGGGAAAGCCAATCTGGAGCACCTTTCGATCCTGTTCACTTCCGCATCCTCCTGAATCAGCGTCTGATGGAATTGCAGAAGGAACGAATGGGTCTCAGTGGAGTTCCACTTCAGTACACACCCTACTTTGCCACAAATCCCAATCTAGCTGCCCTGATCAGTCGGGGATTGCTGCCTGGAGCTGCAGATGCTGACCTCAGTGCTCTCAATACTGCTTTCAAGGAGCAGATGAGTGGACTGGATCTGTCACTGAAACGTGAGGGCGATGATGACTTTGATGATGTTGATGGAGAAGCTGATAGTCATGTGTCCGATGCTGATTCCATCGATGAAGCTAAGTCAGAGACCAAAGAGACTCCCGTGGCTATTCAAGCTTCAAGCGCACGGTCATCCCGGCGAAAACCTGCTGCTCCTCAGTGGGTGAATCCCGACTGGCAGGATGACAAGAAGCCACCAACAGCTGCAGGAACCACCCGCGAGGAGGAAGTCATCATCAATGGGGTTTGTGTGATGCAACAAGCAGCTGACTACAGTCGTACGGCCGGCGAAGAAACCGTCCGAATTGAGCCACAGGCCGTAGCTGAACGCTTCGAGGAGGGAGACGATGAAGAGGCTGAAGCTGAGGCTGAGGATGAGGCACGAGCGAGTCCAGCTGTCTCCGAAAAAGCTCCTTCAGAACATCCACCTGCCGCATCTCCAGACTCCACCGATGACACGGACAATGGACCAGCTGAGGCTCTGGTAAAGTCCGAAGATGCATCGCCAATCAAGAAGGAAATTGATGAAGACGGTGATCACTGGGAGTACTAAAAATCAATGGTGTTTTTTGTGTGAGTAGAACAACGATTTATCATTTTTCCTCACTTTTCTCCCAATTCACGAGAAAATTCTGTGCAATTCATTTTGAGGGATAGAACTTTTTGAATGTTGAAAGTTGAAAATGATGATGTGAGACTCATACCTGGTGGGTAAATTGCAATAGGCTCGTTGGATAATAATTTTTTTCTAGGTTTTTTATTAGATTCGGCTCGAAGGACCAAAAATGGTTCTTTTGTTTTATAAAATCTAGCAAATCTCCCCAGCTCAGTGACCAAAATGGGGGAAACTCTCCTCAGAATCTTGCTAGATAAACTAATAAGAAAAACTCAGATCAATGACAGTTTATTTGATATTTTTCACTTAATTTTCCACTAAAGTAATCAATTTTATACAAGATTTTAATTGTTTTCACTTATCTGACTTCTGACAAAGGAGAATTTCGAGTGAGGTTAGAGAGAACAAAATGACAAGTGATCGACATGAAGTTATCCGATCATATGACATTCAAAGTTAAAGCCATGCTGTCACTGTCACTTTACCTTTGAAAGGTTTCCTTTAGGGGAGAGTGGAGCAGGATAAATACCATAATGCTGTCATTTTCCTTTAGCAAATGATTTGAGCATCTGATTGAGCATCTCAGCTCATTGTTTCCCATTTTTATCAGTCAAAGCATTTTATCCCTTAACCTTAAAAAAATTAATCCGAATCATTCGGATGAGAGAATCCCAAAAAAAAACTATGGAAGTTTTGTGACTTTTCCATTGAATCTGGAAGAAGACAGAAATCCCAATCATCTTCATAGATTTAAAAGAATTAAAAAGAAAAGTAATTCTATTGTGATTGATTTAAAAAAAAAAAGGAAGAAGAAAAGCATACGCCTAACGAATTAAGAGTTTTTTAGCTGCAAAGTTCTTTGTTGAAATATTTTTTTTCATTATGTTTCTCAAAACTTTTAAAATGCAAAAACATTTTTTTTTAATGTGTAAGCCCAAACGTAAGCATGAATAGACGATGAGATAATGATAATGAATAAGACTGTTACCATATTTTTTCAAGAAGAGATAAAATACAAAAAGAAATACTGTACATTTTATTACAAAGTATAAATACACGCAAGATTTTCACGAGAAACTCTGTTTCCACCAATTTGCAAGAATATTTATCGCCTCATTGAACACTTTTAACTTTATTAGGAATTAATAAAAAAAAGGTTCAATATTTTATTCTTCACAAAAACTCTTTTTCGTGTATTTTCTTTTACAAATTAACCTCCCATTCCATTTATTGAAATGACTAGATATTAGGTTTTTTTGACAGCACGTCAAAGATCTTTAATTTTAGTGATTGAGCGGGGAAGAAGAAGAAGAAAAACAATGAGATGAAATTTCAATCAAAATAAAATCAAGTGTAAATGATAACAAAATAAGTGTTAAGATGAAAATAAAAGAAAAAAATTAAAATTTAAACATATTGCCAAAATAGCTGGAACAAGTATAAAAAGGAAAAAAAATTAGAAAACTCCTTTTAGAAAAAAAGGAGAAAGAGAATAAACAAAGAAATGAGAAGGAAATCAGCAGAAAAAATGCATTAAGATAGAAAATAATTTCTTGTAGAATAGATATTGCAAATTATGAGAAAAATAAGAAAAAAAACACTGAAAAAGATACCAAAAAATTATGTAGCTGTAAAAAAATATAATTTAAAAATGAAAATAAATAGTTAAAAGAACAATTTCCTCCACCTTTCATCATTGCTGAAGAATAAAGATCTAAAGTAAAAGAGAAAAATTTAGAAATGAAGAAGTAAATCTTAAAAAAAATCAAAATAATATTTAAAATATTATTTAGATCTCAAATATTATAACCAAATAATGAAAAAGAAAACATGAGTAGTAGAGGGAAAAGTATAAGATGGTATAAGAAATTCAAATGTAGAGCAAACAGATTGAATTAAATAAAATTAATCAAACAAAAAAAGTAGTTTGTAAGTGTATAAAAAAAAACGTGCTAGCGATTTGTGAAGGAGCATCATTAGTTGAACATAGAGAAAATATGGAAAAAAAAACTCATAAAAATTATCTAGAAAAGAAAATCTTTAATGTAGTATAATCTGAAAATAAAAGAAAAATTACTTATTCGAAAAAGAAAGTCAAAGTGAAGCAAGAATGGAGAATCAACAGAAACAACCCCCACGCATATCGAAAAACCTTTTAAAAATTTTATTGAAAAAAAGAAAAAAAAACATTTAAAAAGAGATATTTCAAGGTGGAGCAAGAAAAAAATTAAAAATTATACATTTAAAAGATGGTAATTTTAAAGTTATTGAGAAAAAAAGATAAAAAGAAATCCAGTAAAACCCAATTCTTATATTAGATATTAGTTAATACTGAAGTTAGTCATTATTCAGATTTGAAAAAAAACACAGATATTTGTATTAATACCTTTTAGAAAATTAAATAAAAAACAGAAAAAATCCAAAATTCAGAGAAATCAACTCAAAATTCCACCCATAAAAATTTTCTTTAGAAGAAAAAACAATGAATTTATTAAAAAAAAAGGTAAAATAAAGAATAAAATCTACTAATTTATCCAATTGCTAAAGGAATGATTTTGAAAAATAAAATCACGCTAAAGTCATTTAAAAGATTACATAAATAAATGAAGAAAGGAACCGAAATCCTTGCATTAAGATGAGCAAAAAAAAGCTACTAAAATAGATTGATGAGATGAAATAAATTTAAAAAAAAAAAAAAACAAGAAATAGTGTAATAAAATATATCGAAAAAAGTAAAAGTTAAAGTTGATGAGAAAGACGATAGAAAACTGCGATAGGACTTGGCATGGAAATTTCTACAGCAGCCACAAGAGTTTTTTCTTTACGCGTAATTAATTGTTTCAACTTTATTTCAAATTCCTCAGCAATTTATTTAAAAAAATTTCTATTCATTGTTATTTGTAATTGTTGCAATTTTATTTTTTTTTTACAATTTATTTTCCGTGTAAACTTTTTTGAAATTGTCAAACAAACAAAAGAGGATGTGTTAAAAAATTCTTATTAAATAAATTTCTCTGTTTTAATTTTTGATAAATCACAGCGGAAAATACGTAAAAAAAAGAGATAGAAGTATTTTGGAAAAATAAAAAAAAATCAGCAGAAGAAATTTATTCAAAATGTAAAATAGAATTTAGAAAAAAAAGATACGCATGTAAAATGCTCATTTATAGAGCAAAAAATAAGTAAAACGTGAAAAAACTTGTAAATTTTCATCATTGATTTATCCAAAATAAAAGAAAAATCAATTTTATTATGCAATAAGTGGCTTTATAAAGCCCCTTTTCTTCCTCTTTCATTTTAACTTAATAATTTCCCCGTAGTTTTCCCATGAAAACACAAAAAAATGCTAAAGAAGAAGAGAGAAAAAACAATGAAATTTTCATTATTAGATTTATCGTATTTTAGAATAAAATGTTATTTACTTTGCAAAGAAGAGAAAGAAAAAACTGAGAAAAAAAATATTAAAAAATAAATCATTGCGTACTTTTTAATTTTACTGAAGTGAAAGGTAAAAGAATAAAAAAAAAACATGAAATATAAATAAAATTAATTATAAACAAAGTATAAATACTATTAATAACAAATTAAGTGATGAAAGTGTAAATATTTATTATCATATCATATGAAATAATTAAAATTAAATTTAAAAATTTGAAGAAATACATATTACCGTCTTCATTAAGATTTCTAAACTTAAATAAAATTAACTGTATGAGAAATAATGCAACGGTCTTTTCATTTGAACTGACAGCATTTGGAAGCATGTCAACAGTCACTTGTTGCTTTTCCCTCCAATTGCATACCCACGCGGTCAGTTGTCAAAACACTCCCGACAGAGTCGCTCCTTTACGCTACTTTTCTGGCAAATAATCGCGTTTAAAATGGGAAATTCACTTTCAATTGACTTTTTTCTCGACAATCACGACATAATAATTCCTCTCATTATCTCTATTCCTCTGATTTTCTACTCCTGGAAGAATTTCGTCGACAGCAACAAGGACATCAATGAAATTAAAGATATTGTGGTAAGTACCATTTAATTTCAATCCAGAAAGTTCTGCTAAGTATCTCCCGTACCTCCCCCTCTCCCCCTTAATAGACAAATCCGGGACCAATTACCGAAACATCCTACAAAATCTGCGAAAAATTCTTTTCCAAAAACCCCGGATTTCTCAACATTCCCATCATTCCACATTTCGGTGCCATTTTCACACCCTTCCAGAAGGCTTGCTTCAACATGTCCACTCCCCTAGTACGCCTTATGATTGAGAAGGGTGCAATGGTTAATACATCATCCAAGGACAACCATGCACCCTTTCTCATTTGCATTTCGGCCATTGTTGTAAGAGGAATCAGAGATTTCTCGTGCCTAGAGGTCCTCACTGAAGCCGGATGTGATATCAATGTTATCTACGAAAAGACGCACATGTCAGCCCTTCATACAAGTCTCATATACAAACGGTATGACCTTTTCAATTTCCTTCTTGGCAAGGGAATTGATGCAACACTGAAGGATATTGATGGTCTTACCGCTCATGAGTACGCTACAGGTGGTTTGCCACGTGAGGAATTTTAAGAGAAGCAGCCATGTTTTTCAAAACAATATTGTAAGAATTAAATAACAAAATAAATTGAAATACTATATAGTCCCAAAACAATTTGTACAACTGAATTTTGTAATAACTTGAATAAAAATTTTACATCCTAAGTAAGAGAAATGCAGTTAGTACAGTTGCTGATCCAACCGACGAAATACTTAGGTACTATTAATATTGGCATAAACTTCTTGGGTTAATGAATTAGATTACACATCAGTAAAAAGAAAATATCAGTGAAACATTTAGATAATTTTAATTTCCACATTCATTTTGAGTTTAAAATATATTCGCAATTTCTATTTTTTTATCCATTCGCATCTATCACATTTTACGCGAACCTCACGGTTTTAAGTAATTTATTTTGTTGCAAACGATATCCAAATTATATCCAGTAAGGAGTTTTTGCTCCTTTAGTTCTGCGGTTATGTGAAAAAAATGCCCGACAGAAAGTAGGGGAGACTGGGAAAAATTTATACTATTGATTCGATATCTTTCAAGAGAAAAAAAAAGCTAGAACTACAAATTTCTATCACAGATACCCTTCATGAGGCTCTTTAAACGTCCGAGGTTTGCTGAATTTGAGCAAAGAATGCTCTCTTCTCGAATCCTTTCTAGTGAGGGGAATTGACTTGTGAATTTTAAAAATTACGACTGTTATAACTTTATAGACGAACTGATTTCTATAAACCTTCCTAAAAAATCTCAGCCGCATGGTCGGTCCAAGTGAGGCTATGATTGAAAATTCCCAAATTCTTGACTTCAAAAGAGAAAGGAATAACGAATAACCTCAAAACGGAAAACGGTTTGGTAGACCAATAATAATAATGCTGGTACAACATTCCATGAAGGAACTAGGCCTGTATCCTTTGCGTTCTTTTGGGGACGAGAGTACCCATGAGTTTTCCAATTTCCCAGAGGAGGAAAAAATTCTTTCTCTGTAAAAGTATCATATTTGACCACTAAGAGTTACAATAAAGTGAGTTTCAAGAAATTTGATGTCTTGAAATCTTGAAATATTGGTTACAGAATTGCAAATCTTGATATCCACACGGTTTGTGTCTTGGATTTCAAGATTTAGAGACATTTGACAGATTTGACACCTTGATCTTCATTTTTTGAATTCAAAACACTAAAATCTTGAATTTTTCTTGATCTTGATCTTGGTCTTACAATCAGAATTGAGGCCTATATTGAGAAAAAAATGTTTCTTGGCTGAGGTACAAATCACAAAGGATATGCTCCTTTAAGATTGTAAGGGTTTTGGTCTTAGAAATTGATATGGTCATTTTGTACACAGCTCTCCGATATTCGGCACTTCGATATCCGGCTCACAGCTGCCAAACACTGACAGCTGACAGTATGCAGCTTGTCCAGTATGAATTAAAGTGTTATTTTCATTTTATCGAAGCCTTTGATACTTAATTGTGGTACAAAATGGTACAAAAGCGCACCACAAAGAAATTCCTGTTGTTTTTCGACAGAAAATAAATTCACAGAGCACAAAATAGAAAAAAACGTTGACCACATTCAAAAAACCTAAATGTCATTTTGTCCCCACGTCAATCGGATATCGGAGAGAGGTGTGCATTCAATTTTGTATAGGGGAAAATGGGGCAAAATTAGTCACGAATAGTATTAGATATTGGGATGTTATAGTTTGCCTTACAAGGAATATTGGGGAAACCATAATTTTATCGAAGTAAACACATCTTTTCTTATTCTTTAAAATATTTATATACCTGATATTAGCATTTTTTTGTGAATGATACGTAGGGTAAATTAAGCTAATTCAAAACCTGCTCCAAATGGAAACGTCATTGTTTTCATGATAAATACAGTACTAAATTATTATATTTATATATTTTCTATACCACAGTTTCATTAACTCTTTCCGGACCGCAGCATATGCTGCAAGCCAATTTCACCATTTTTTAATCAAAAATATCTAAGCTCAGGAATTAATTGAGGTCCTACAAAAAATGTCTTATATTTGGACATCCTTATAGTATGTAATCATCCACTAGAATGGGATTTTTATCAGTTCTGAATAATTAAAAAACATTGTTTTTCACAAAACATTCATATGCTGCTTTGGGTACTCAGAATCCCAAAAGAGACGAAAGAGTTAATTAGTTAATTTTGCTCCAAATAAAGCAAAAATCCATTATTATTCACAAATTTTGAATTATTAGTTTCTCAGAAAAATTAAAAATGTACCTTTTTATCGTCGATTTTTTCATCGATCGACCATGTTTTCCAATGAAAAACACAATGAGGTAATTGTAGTTTATTCGTTTTGTTTAACATTTCATGTTACATTTCTGGCTCATTTTAGTTAAATTAAGTGCTAATCTTTATTGTTAACGGTACGTGAAGTTTTCAAATGAAATAATTACCTATTTCGTGAACGAAAAGGGTTTTCCTGAAGTGTCTGCAGCTTCAATAGGAAACCCCGGAAATATGAGTTTTTTTTGGAGAGATTTTCTTATTGTTTTAGATGGGAAAGGAGAAAAGACCATGAATAAGAACAAATCCTGCGCTCAAAAGCAACTCAACAAAGTTTTGGACGCCTTTCATCGCGGTGTCACTTACACTGTTTGTCTCCAATTAGAAAATTTCCCTTGTCTCCATTTGGATTAATATGTTTCCAATAGAAGCATTTTACGCTCGCGTATTTTTCTTGTATTTAAGAAGTTTTTAAATTTTATCTAAAGAATTTTCACTAAACAGTAACATTCTAGAAGAGTCAAGGAGCAAATTTATGTAATTCTCTTCAGAAAAAAATATGTACTTAATGTATTTAATCTTCTGTCAAAATTAAAGCGTCTGGAAATGGTTTTGAATTAGGACATTTATCCTAATGAAAAAAATCATTTGCCGATTAATTTTGCCCCAGTCTTTCCTAATACTTAATAAATCCCGCAGTGGATATTGGCTAATTTGGAGATCGTAAGGGTTAACCCTGTGTGTGTATACTTAGTGGTTATTTATGATAAAAACGTTATAAATAATATACTTCAAAAATAAGGTTGGTGTCTAATACGTCACTTACTAGCGCCATCTACGAGAGAGTTGCTAAATTTGCCATGAACAAGCATGACAATGAGCTAGAAAGAGTCAGCTCTATTGATTACATCAAATGGATTTTCAGTATAAAAGAACGAGACAGGAGATATCAATGTGTGAAGAGGTTAGAAATATGCTGTGTCACTCTCCAGCACCACTCATTTGTTATTAATATTTTTTGTGTGTACATTATCCAATTCCATTCCATTCAAATTACTCCGTCTCTGCTTCATTGTTGCTTCAATGCTCAACGACTTTGGGTCTCACGTGTTGCTGCTGCCACAAATATGGCTATTTCCCTAAACATGTGAATTTCATTTTGATACTTTTTCCAGAAAATTTTTGTTCAAGCTACCAGGCACCAAGAAGTGCCGTATACGGTATGCGTGTCTTCCAACCTGAGCAGGTGCTTCTCTCCGGAGACGTCGGAGACGAGAAAACCCACCTTCTAGCTGTATCTATTTCCACTTGACCATAAGTCACCTGTCACCAGGCTTGGTCTCTTTTTGCTCCATCTCGCTTCTGCAGCTGGACTTCTGTGCCTTTGGTGTCTCTGTCACTGGCACGAGTCGACCAAGTGGAAGCCACCGCGAGATGAGCGCGTTTTGCTACTCAATGCATAACGCATGCATTTCCCAACTGCACGTCATTGATGACGATCTTTCGCCGTGCCACCAATCGACTGCCAATCGGCAGCTTCATCATTCGCGTGTTTCAATTATTGACGCTGCAAATGATGCGCTTATTGGAAATTGTCATACATCATCGCGTAAGTTTGACAGGTCCTACCATAGCCGGTTATGTAGAAAAAAAAGGTGAGATTCGTCTTAAAGAAAATCTCCTAAGGCTAAATACTGAGAGAAAAAAAACCTCAGTCCGCCTTCTATGGTAAGTAAAAAACAAAATTGCTATAGCAAAGCCTACTGAGTCAATTTGAAGGGGGAATACCTGTGATCAGTGAAATATTTTTTTTGGCGCCAACAATCATCCAGCTGCCCCGAAAAAGAGTCACAAAAGGGGGAAATCCTCAAATTGTGGTTCGAGAGGAGTTGCCGGGTGAGCCTTCTCATGTCCTCCTATTCCAATTTGATAATAATTTGCATATAATATTATATTAGAGGGAGACACACAATTCCCATTGGGTTTTGTCGGTATAAAATTCCAGTACATATACACCTTCAGTGTATCACATCTCATTCGCACCAACTCGATAAATGTCACTGGGAGACAATGAAAAATGAATATCTACCGAGACAGCATAAAGGATCCGCTATCTCGCTCAATCCTGTACCATGAAGAAGGTGCCTGAGTGAGAGAAGAAGCACTGTGGAGTTGATTCAATTGGCGGGCAAATGATCATTTTTGTCGACAAAATCCCATTTACCTTTGAGCCGTGAATGAGAGACACGTATAAAATGCCTCTACTGGGGTAATATATAACCTCCAATATTCAATTAGTCTGAACTAGGAATTCAATATTCAATCGGATTTGAAGAAGATGAGTTAGTGAATCAACTCCTGGTTGACTCACAGTGGTAAAGTTCCTGTACTCTACAACCCTCTTGATTTTCTGGAACGATTTTGTTATAAAAACCCATCCTCCATTCCTGATACCCTCGTCATATTGCATGTAGTCAGGAATTCTACACTCGCATTTGTTGTATCTTCCATGTGTAATTTGATCTGAAATTTTGCCCAAAATACCAACATAAGGTTAGGGCTAGAAATCTACGAGATCAGGATAAAAACCCCTTGCATTTAACCTATTTGAGAGACATTTTGGACATTTTCCAAAGAGGCAGACACTAAAATCCAGGATCTAACCTCAAAATT
This sequence comes from Phlebotomus papatasi, assembly GCF_024763615.1. Classification (NCBI taxonomy): domain Eukaryota; kingdom Metazoa; phylum Arthropoda; class Insecta; order Diptera; family Psychodidae; genus Phlebotomus; species Phlebotomus papatasi. Next base: position 104,147,444 of record NC_077222.1, on the reverse strand, counting down.
CTAAGCCTAGAACAAGGCTCAATACAACAGCATTGCGATCTTGTGTCGTGTAAAAGAGGGTTTTACGCGAAAAATTGCAGTGTTGCTACAATGTATGAATTTTTTGGACACCTTACATTGCTAGCTCGTAGTTATTTGTAAAATACCAGGCTCCCAAACGACACTGATCGACAATCAAGTGGGAAAAATCTCAAGTGTGGCTTCTGTGAAGCATCTCTCAAGTATACTTTTTTTGCCAATGTGCTCAATGCGAATGCGGATAAAAATGAGTGTAGTCAGGCATCGGAGGGTACACACAGTCAGGACCGTAGTAAAACAGTAATGTCGGCATAAGCACCCACATTTCATGAATGTACAATTACGCCATCGCATGTTAGTACCCAAGGAGCATTTATCGCCATAAATGAGTAGAGATGTCTGATATCTATACGAAAATTATGGCGAAGACTTTATAAATTTCTTCTATATAACCGTATAAAAGAGTCCCATATTCGGGTGAATGGGGAATTTTTATACCCAAAATATAACAATTTTTTATTTTATACCTAATCAAGTCATCCTGTACGGTAAAATGTATTGATTATAACTAAATAAAATATAATCACTCTGTAATACCAATGTTATAACTATCGACTGAAGAACTTTCATTTCTTGTCCATTTTCTTTTAAGACTTGCTCAAATATTTTCCTCAAATGAATAATTATTTATCCTCAACGATTCAGTCACATTTTCTGTGCCTCGTGCACTTTTATCGCGTATGAAAGTTTAATGCAATAACTGTTTTCCGTTAGAGGATTAAATATTAGTGAACAAAATTTCATTCCCGACTTGAAATTCTTAAGGGAAAGCTAATAAATTAAATAAAACAAAATTGAATAAATTTATTGCATTTTACATTACATCATTCAAAAAACTTATGGTTCTCAAATTTTTACTGGGTGTATTGATAGAATACATCCCTTTAAACACTATTCTGGACAAATATTAATGCACTGCAATGTTTTGTGCAACATTTTTCCATTAATTTGAGTTTGGCGTCGCCAATTTTCTTTATTTTTCCACGCCATAATTTTCTTTTTGTTCCGATAAAATAAAATCAAGACATTGTAACCCGAATAAGTAAGAAAAGCAGAAAATAAAACACCTTTATATATTTTAGTGATTATATTTACAAGATGTCGTATACACTGCTGGCAATAATCATAGCTCCACTTTTTCATACTGGAAAAACTTTGAAAAAAAATTTTTTTGGAAAAAAATAAAAATATCATTTGAAGGTATTTTCAAACCAATATGAAAAATTGCCATTTGAATTTCATATCGTTAGAACTGTGAGTACTGTGATAGAATCTTTATCAAAATGGCGATTTTCGGGTGGCAATAATTATAGCTCCACTCAATAAATTTGGCTTCAGGGTATTTATTTTCAATCAGTGAAGGTAAATATCTTTTAGTAATTCAATTAATAACTTTATTAAGCTAATTAGAATCATTTTTATTAAGTTTTTCATGAATTTTGCTGAAATTTTGTAAGAAAAATGTTTAATGAACAAAAATAAGGGATTAATTAAGGTCTTGAAAGGGATGAAAATTGACAACCAAAAAATTTCCATAAAAATGACAAGATCCTATCACCTTTCATCCGAATTTGTCCATATAGCCGACATATATGCATTTTAAACCACTCCAGGGCTAAAAATCTCATTTTGTTAGAGGCAAAAGTGTTCAATTTTCCGTGTTACAGTCGAAAAAACAAGTTTTCTACCGAAATTTGATGTAAAACAATGCTGACTGCTTAGTCGCATCATGTTCTGTTGATCCTGCCCCAAAACAGAATTCCAAGTGACTAAGGTGGTCTTCAGAATAATGAGATAAAAAATTATCAAAAAGAAGCTTATTGCTGTTTGATGAATAGAAAGTATTTTACGTCATTTAAGTGGTTTAAAATTATTTTTTCAGACAGAAAACAAGTTAAGACAAGACCTATCATTTTTTTTAGTCGAAAAAAATAATTTTGTACCACTTAAATTAGGTAAAACACCTTCTGTTCATCAAACTGCAATAAGCTTCTTTTTGATATTTTTTTTATTTGACTAAGCAGATGAACTTCTGCTTAGTAAACAAAGCAGAATTTGACAATCTGGCAGCGTTATACAAAAAGAAGACAAGTTGTATATAACTTGTGTCTTTTATGGAACAAATGTAACTAAAATATATCAGAACATGATGTTCATACAATTTCACGACATTATGTGAACATAATGGCATGAAAGTGTAAAATAAATATACTTTAGAAATCTTTGACATAGTTTTATACATTTTCACTCAAAAATAGATTATATTATGACTTGTTTGTAGATCAAAAATGTTTGGTCGTAATTTTAAGGGAAAATAACAATATTTTAACTGGAATTTATCAAACAAAATGTATTATATGTATTAATAGAAAATAACTGATATTTTCTATACAATTTTTAGTTAAGTTATTATACTGGCATTCAACGCACATAATTTTTATATAATTTTACATCCATTGCGTTCATACATTATATTTTTAAGAAATAGCTCGATTACGTTGAAAATATGTTGGTTACATTTGAGACATACATTATTTGGATATCAAATGCCCCTTGGGTACGATTTTGCTTCTGGTGCCAGGCGTAAGTAGCGCGGGAAACAGCTCTTACTCGTGCTCTACCACATTCAATTTTGTGGTTTTTTGTTTTCCTGATGACAACTCGCGGATTTTCTTCAAAAAGTCGCGGTGTCGTGACACTATCGAATGGTATTGTCACCTACCTTTAAAGTTACTCAATCAATATGGGGGGGGGGGGGTTACCCATCATGATAGTTTGTGCTTTCACCCCAATTTATTGATATATAAGTAAAATAGCGCGCGATGGGAAAATATTTTTGGGAGAGAATCCCTCTTCATGGATTCTGTATGCTTGTGAGAATGTCACCGAACCCTTTTAAGTTACACTAAAACCACCAAAATATTATCCTGCGGTTTATGACGCATTTAATGTCACTGGGTGGTGTACCCGAAAAAAAAACCCCAGCAGTCTCAGTAGGCTACACCAGAACGGTATTAGTCGGAAGAAGACAACTCCGCTACGACCCAGAGAGCAGACTTTTGAAAACTGCCACACTCCCAAATCGATTTTGTATATAAAAGCGTTCGAGACCGTTGTGATTTCTAAAGCAATTCGAGCAATTGAGTGAAAATGTAGTTTGTAAAACCTGGATGGTTGATTGATTGAGTATTATTAAGAGCTCAGAAAATGGTGGGTACCCCAAAAGTGCCCACCATTCACTCTTTTGCCTTCTTCTCGCCAAGTCCCAACTCTACATGCCATATAAAGCTCCAAAATCTCTTCCGTCATGCTCCGGCACAAAAAAGAAAAGCAATAGTCACTCTGGAGGTGAGGCCAAAGCGGACAGCGATAGAGTAGCTCGGGCCCACCCAATGCTATCACCCGCTGGAGGTGTTACTCACCTCCATTCCCCCTTTGGTCGGTTTTCTGTCTCGTATGCTCAATTTTGCACAGGAGATTCCCCCTTTTTGGGGGACGGCCAGCCAGATGTGCTGGAATCCACACGATGGCCTTCTGATGGCCGGGTAGACAAGACAAAATCGAGGCGTATCTAGGGCGTGGACAAGTGTGTATTTTACAAATACACACATCCCATCCGGAGGCAGACGCCTGATAATAATGCTCCTCGAGCTGGAGCATCTCTGACAGGCATTCCAGGCATTCGCGAATTTTGTGCGCATCCGGCGCATAACTTCCTGGCATGTCCACGTGACACTAACCACTCCACCCTCTCTGGAATTCGCGGGGTGATATTCTGGTAGGTGCCTAGTGAGCGGGGGTTAGATACAGAACATCAGCCGGGATTTGCAATTGCTGAGGAGGAGCCTGTGCCCCAGAAAACCAAGGACTCCCTGTTCAACATCTAACAACGAAATCTCACACCGCAGCACCGTTGTGGGAGAGTTCCAATCCAACTGCGACAGTCTCGCCCAGCCACAGCCATACTCTCGCGGTCGCCACACACTAGTCATCGTCTTCATCAGGAACACTCAACACCAGGCACTCATAACCATCCAACCTCCACCGAGCTTGGGAAGCTCTCTACTCGTGACCTGCCTCAACATATGACGTCACCATGCTCCGACTTCTCTCTCATGGTATCCGGGTGTTGGCAGCCGTTTTTCATCCAAGGACATTGCCACACGACCGCGCCGTGAACTTCACTCGCTCAAATGCCCCACACAGTCCATCGTGTGCCGCTCTCAGTCTCCTCCATTCCCTACCTCCCGGACTTCCCCATCCACACCACTAATCATTCTGCCGCTACCAACAACGTGACGAGTGCGCACACTGAAAATCAAGTGCTCTCTCACCACAGAATGGATGAAATCCATATCAGTGGGCACATAGAAAAACACCCGTCTATCACTTCTGACAGCCTGGTATGACGTTAGCCAAAGGTACGAATAAGAGAAAACGAAAGTGAAACGCAATCGCCCACATGAGGAAAAAGAGGTGCTTAGGCTAACACATATGCTACCCAATCTCTCAAAGGAAAAGAACCACCCACCCAAAATGTGGGCCATGCAGAAACCACTGGAGAGACACGTGACATGGTTTCGGTAGACGGAGTCACGGGATCAATGACCAACGAGGAGCACACACTCAATCGGCCACACTCATCACCATGACACGTGACTTGACGAATCAACGCGGCGTGAGCTGCACAGTGCCTTCTGCGGAACAGGCTAGCAGACTAAAGAGAAAGGCATTGGAAATGGAGTATGAGGTACATTCGGTACACTCGATATTCGGGTGTTCGGGCAATGTGAACACGAACGGCGAAGAGCGGCGAAGTTTTTTGATTGCCTGGTGCAAAGGTGAGTCATATGACGTGACGTTTCGCGGCGAAGCGTTCCGAAGTGGCCGGTTCACGCTGCTGTGAGGCCACGAATACCCTCTTGAGTACATCTAACGAGTACAAAAGGCACGATGAAGCATAACACGCGCTCAAAGGGCTCTGCATAACACAGATGATTGACTTGAGGTTTTCGAGCCGGATTTTTTACCCATGCTAAGAATACATACAGCAGACTCTCGCTAATTCGGCTCTTTTAAGACTGGGCTACTTTTTATTTCTGTGGCGAATCGCCTATATTGTTTAATAAGCATAATTATTGTATATTATATTGTTGATTATCGAGTCAATGAGTCAGTGTCTCTTTGTACTTCAACGGAGTAACAACAATAAAGTGCAAGTGTAACCAGGAGCAGTAGGAAGGAATTAAAAGATCTTTTTGAAAAAGTCCATATAGCAGAAGGTTTAGAATACAATGATCAAATGACAAAACACTATGTATATCATTATATTATTTATATAACTATTATCATTGGGGTATTACTTTTTATTCTTTATAAATATTGGAATAGCTGTAAGAACTTTAAAATTAAGAAAAATACCACTGTTTAATTAAGGGGGGAGGAATGTGGCGAATCGCCTATATTGTTTAATAAGCATAATTATTGTATATTATATTATTGATTATCGAGTCAATGAGTCAGTGTCGCTTTTGTACTTCAACGGAGTAACAACAATAAAGAAGCTAGTGCAAGTGTAACCAGGACTTTTAATCTAACAATTCTCAGATTTGCTATGGTTTGTCTTAGTTTCATGAAATTTACAAAAAATATGAGTATGTAAACTCAATGTTAGTATGAAGATGAATAAAAAATCCGGGGAGTGACATTAGCTCTGAAAAATGCAACCAGTTTTAGTGTAATTTTTTCCCTGTTTTCGTACACATTTCACGAGATATCTCCAAAACTACGTAGATTGCCAATTTAGGGTTTTCGATTGACTCTTCGTTATTAAATTGACTTTTATTTTGTATTAGTATTTTTTAATAATTCATTCTAAAATGACAGAAAACAGCTGATAAACTGAAAAAATTTTTCGGCTCGCTAGTAACATATGGAAAACATAGGAAATATCATGTCCCTGAAAAAATCGTTGTATTTCAAAAGGTTGTCGCCCGAATTTCTATCTAATTCGGGTGACATTTCGGTCCCAAATGCCCCAATTTGAGAAAGTCTACTGTACACAGAAAAAATAAGTACCACTATAATAGTCGGTAATTTTTGACATCTCTATTAGTGGTAATTTTGGGAAAGTGTAATTTTTAAAACGTGTAACCTTCAGAGTGTAATCTTTTGCGTGTAATTTTTTTGAGTAATTCCGGTTATTTGTGGCCCGTTGACCTTCTAGATAATCTGAAAGCGACTATGACGCTCTTTGCTGTATCTTCAGTGAGACACATCCTTCCAATGTAAGGGAAGTAAGTATCGACCAGTTAAGAAAAACGCACAATAATTTGCTTAAAATGAAAGCTCTAAACCACTTTTTGGCATTTTAGAATATGCCAATTGGATCTCTAGTATTCCATTTAACTATATATCTACATTTGATTTATCAATATTTAGAGAATTTATTAAAAAATATGGTAAAAGTGCAACCATGCAATGTGCATATTGCTTCGGCCATGTGAAAGCAGATGAAGAAGATATCGGCAGGGAGTGGAGTAGGTATCGACCGAAAAATAAAACCCTTTAAAAATATTACAAATTTGAATATTTATATAATTTATTGTCGATCGATGAAAAATTCGTTGGTGAAAAGGTGCACTTTTAATTTTTCTAAGAAATTATCAAATCAAAATTTGTGAATATGAATGGATTTTCGCTTTATTTGGAGCAAAATTAACTAAATAATGAAACTGTGGTATAGAAAATATATAAATATAATAATGTAGTACTGTATTTATCATGAAAACAGTGACGTTTCCATTTGGAGTAGAGAAAAATTTCCATTTGGAACAGGTTTTGAATTGGCTTAATTTACCCTAATTCCTTATTTTGTGTCACAGAAATCCTAGTATAAAATCATAAGAATTTGAGAAATGGCTGATTTTTGATTAAGACTCCGATACAGTGATTCAATAAAGAATAATTATATTTTCTTAAAAATTCGACGACAAACTTAATTCAGAAAATTCAATATATGAACAAACGCAATATATTTTGCATTAGATAATTGTTAAAATGTAGTTAGTAATTTTTAAATATTCATTTTATCTTGGTGGTCGATATCTTCTGCAATCTGGCCGATACAAGGTGCATGGTCGATATGTGCTTCTTTTACCTTATGTAGAAGAAATTTGTAAAGCCTTTGCCTTAGTTTTTGTATAGATATCAGACATCTCTCCTCATTTATAGCGATAAATACTCTTTGGATTAACTTTGGCTTCGATAGCCAAAGTAAAACGTGCAACATTGGATTTTTGAGCCAGATAATGAGAAGAAAAGGTCAGACTAACCTCGCTGCCTACACTGGGAGAAAACCGAAAAAGTTAAAATAACATTCCGGAAATGTTTATTTTACCCTGTATTATTGATCCGAAATCGGTGTAAATATTATGCTTTGTAGGTGTATTATGGGTTAAAGTTACCCTTTTTTCATTTTCATTTTACACTTAAAAATGTGTGAAATTAACATTAAAAAATGTTCATATATTTTTTACACCTAAAAAGTGTTAAAGTTATGACGAAAAAAAGTTAATCGCAGCCTCTTTTTTTTCTCAGTGCACTGAGAGAAATCCAAAAAATGTTAAAATAACATTCCGGAAATGTTTATTTTACCCTGCAGTATTGATCCGAAATCGGTGTAAATATTATGCTTTGTAGGTGTATTATAGGTTAAAGTTACCGTTTTTTCATTTTAATTTTACACTTAAAAACGTAAAATTAACATTAAAAAATATTGATATATTTTTACACCTAAAAAGTGTTAAAGTTACGAGGAAAAAAGTTAATAGCACATAGCACCCTCTTTTTTCTCAGTGTACTTATCGACGCATTAACCTAGACACCTTCATGAACTGTCCGATCGGATCCGAGCTATAAGTGCTAATTACCTAAACACGATCCATATGATCCATATAATGCTCATAACATGCTTAGTAGAGACAAGAAAATTTCTCATCCGGGCATCAAAGGTGAAATGAATGCCCCTTTGAGTCAATATGAGACTGAAGCAACTGTGTGACTGTAACTTCTGGTGGAAGAAGCATGCTGTATTATGCTGGCCTGGTGGAAACGGGTGTATTTTACGCGCGAACTTGCTCTCTAGCGCGCTAGAAGCGCATGCAGTAGAAACAGCAAATTGTGCACAAGTTCCACGGAGAGCTACTGGTAAATGCTGCGTGATTGCATTGGCCCCTCCATCCGAAATTTTCCCCAACAAAAATTCCCGGAAATTCGCTGAATTTTCAAATGTCACTCCAAGGTCTCTAGAATGACTTTCATGGGGATACAGAAGGGACTTTTGGGGAGGATCCTAGTCAAAGCTGCAAGGCATATGCATCTCTATTGTGGAAGAAGATGTTTTTGGGGTCTTCTCACAATACATCCGACGCGTGCTTTTGCAGTCAAATAACCTCTCCCGGACGCATGATACTCGTGACTTTTGTGGAGCAAATTTTGCAAAATTGTACCAAGCGTCCATAACTACTTGCCAATTACCCAAGACGACGATTGGCTGCTGATAAAGATGCCTATTGAATATTATTAAGTATACCTCCTAGTGATTTTGGAGGAATGGATTAAGAAGGGTACTTGGTAAATGGGTCTTGTTATAGGGGTCATTGCGAATTTAGGTTAACATATTAGGGAGTCCCTTGCGCACCCCTGTAAGGACCATCCAAGAACTTGATTTACTTTTTACTCTTATAAAGGTAATTGAATCCGAACAATAGGTAATGGGGGTAAAGGATTGATTGTCTTGTACCCAGAGAGATGCTTTTGATGCCTGAGAATTTTCTACGCCTTGTAAATAATGTCATGTAATCACATCACAGCCTAGGTGCAAGACTTGATACTTGATACTAATTTGGAAAATGAATACACTCCTGAAGTTCATTGATGTAATTAACCATCCAGGTGATGGAAATTACAAGAACGCAATTTGCTACAAATGGTTTCCCCTTTTATATACGGTGTACGTGTACAAAGGGACGATTAGATCAAAGGACCGACTCCTGTTTGTAAAGGTAAGTCCTGTGAAGGTCAAAGAGGGGAAGATCTGTAACGTGTTGAGCGGTAGAAACAATTGATGAATAATGAGAAACTACGAGTGATATATAAACAAATACCCAGATGGCTGATTATGCTCTCCTGGTTGACAATGCCGTATGCCGCAACTCCGACAACAAAAACGTCCAACACGCAGAGTGCGGCCGCAAAAGCACCGCACACTGAGTATGTGCCGATGGGAGGTAGGCACTTGGTGCCTCGAGGGACCCTGCGCGCGACTTGACCGCGGTGGGAGAGCCCCCTATATCACGCGTCTCCACGGCGACAAACTCAGTCTCGTCAGCACTTTAGCTTCCGCCTGAGACTCCACCTGGCTGGGGTACCCCATCCTCTGGCGGACAAATGGTAACTCCAGTCGGCGGGACGTGGTCGTGGTCCGAAATAAATTACTGTGCCCGCGAAGAGAGAGGCCGCCGCAAGCGACAGTACTACCATCAGGCTCCCATGATATCACAAAAGGTACATTGGGGAGCCCCCTAGAAAGAGCTCCACAAACTTCTTGCCACTGGTGCGTGTGTTCCCCTTATTTGCCGAGGAACACCTCTGGGTGAGAGTGGAAAAGCATCTGTTTGTGATATGTGTTGCGAAACCATGTCGTCTACTCATGACCCAGGCCATCAGCAATTCGCAAACGTCGTGCCATTACTTTTGGCACTGATATCAGATACACGACGCGAGATGGTGTAATACATTTGATACTACAATGTGAGAAGCAATTTTCTGGTTAAACCTTAAGGTTTCCACTCTACTTCTTTTGCATGTTCAAGACTGTATTGTCATGCTAATGACCTAGTCCTAATTCCTAATCCATCATTGCAAAATCATCCTCAAGGATATTGGTAAACCAGTTCAAATAGTACACACTTTCCTAATCCAGATCAGTCCGATACCTAATACAGAAGCATAACCGAACATACTGAGCATACCATTCGAGTGATTCAATCCCTAAATAACGAGCCCTTCCCTAACCACAGGGATGAGCAGGATGGGCTATTGGCAATGCAGACAGAGTTAGTGAGAACTCTTCTTTAAGGTAAAATTTACCACTCGGAGTGCTTGAGAATCTCAAGGCGACTCTGATACCCTGGTCATAAAATATCGAATGGTAATCAGTTCGGTACTTCCATCCGCCACCATGTTGTTTTTCGGATAGCATTTTGTGTTCTATGTCGACGGGGCCTCTGGTCAAGGGGCCTACATTCTAGCTTCCTCACTACCCCGACCTTACCCCAAAATCTACACACAAAACCTCTCCAAAAACACCACAAAACCAACAAACTCGCAAATTTGCCTGTCAAGTCCTCTGCTTAAAATCCATCGAAAAACAGTTTGGATTAACAACCAAGAGTAGTCGAAAAGACTTTGGTGGTAAGACCTCGTGGGGTTCTTTGTGTTCTTATTTCACTCATTTTACACAACATGGTAACCGTTCATCCTGGGATCTCAAACTTGCCCGAAATAGACTACGCAACTTTCCCATCCATCTGACCTTCTCCCTCTAAATATCACTTTCTCTCTCCATTTTGTATGGATTTCCTATATAGCCCAGAAGATGCATGTGGCAAGTTGAGAAAGAAGAAGAAAATTCCGATGGTGTATTTATTCATTTCTATCGATTCCCTACCAAGGTATCATGATGCGCAGAAAGACATTCAGGGGGAACTTTTTCTGGTTTACCATCGAGGTAGTGGATGGTATGTGCGTGAAATGTGTTTTGTTTTGCTCTTCTCAGTGTGTTACATCACAAGAAGAAATCCTTGTAACAAGAGACCATCCCACAGTAGAAGAAGCATCCCAATTGGCGGGAGATTCCTGACTGCGGTCAGGGGTTGTTCACTCCATCTATTTCAATACCAGAGTTTGTGATAAGTTTGTTTTAGCTTAGAGCAGCTATGATTCTTTCACTTGCAATTGAGCTAATGCTCCATTGAAGTATTGGATATCAAATGGGATATGTATTTTTGGTCAGTAAATTGGCAGATTGGTTGGTAATGAGATTAAATTACGGTTACTCATCTACACGGCTACACAGCTACACAGATGTATAGTTACACACTTACACAGTTACATAGCTACACAAGTAAGCAATTGTACATTTACACAGCGACATATTTTTGCAGCTACACAGGTAAACAGTGTAGCTGTAAAATGTTAAATGTGTAACAATTGCATAGTTACCCATTTACACAGATGCATTGCTAAACAACTAAACAGCTACATATTTACTCAACTAGACAGGTAAACAGTTAGACAGGTGTACAGACTACACAACTAATCAGCTACACAGTTACTCATCTACACAGCTATACAGCTACACGGCTGCGCAACTACATAATTACACATTTACACAGCTGTATTGCTACACACCTAAGCAGCTACACAATTACACAACTACACAGTAATACAGTTAGAGAGGTATATAACAGGCTAGGCTACACAATTAGACAGCTACACAGTTTCTCATCTACACAGCTAAACAGCTACACATCTGCGCAGGTGCATAATTACACATTTACACGGCTGTATTGCTACACGACCAGTCAGCTACACAGTAATACAGTTTGAGAAGTATACAACAGGTTACACAATTAGACAGTTACACAGCTACGTAACTACACATCTGCATTGTTACACAATTAGTCAGCTATACAATTAGATAGCTACAGAATTACACATCTACACAGCTACGCAGCTACATATCTACGCAGTTGTATAGTTACACATTTGCACAGCTACATTGGTACACAACTAAATAGTTACATATTTACTCAGCTAGACAGGTATACATTTAGAGAGGTGTACAGACTACACAACCAGTCAGCTACACAGGCACTCATCTAAACAGCTACATAACTACACATCTGCGCAGCTGCATAGTTACACATTTACACAGCTGCATTGCTCTACAACTAAACTTCTAGATAGCTACTTAATTAAACAGTTACACATTTACACAGCTACACAACTAAACAGCTACATATTCACATAGCTACACAGTTACTCATCTACACAATTACATAAATCTACACACATCTACACATCAGGATAGCTATATGGTTACACATCTGCAAAGCTGCGTAGTTACACATTAACACAGCTGCTTTGCTACACAACTAAGCAGCTACACAGCTACATAACTAAACAGTTACACATTTACACAGTAACAACCCAGATACACACTTAAACAATTACACATAGCCGCTATGAATATATATATAGAAACGTGACAGTGTATGACAGCCTGCTTATGAGGTTTTGCATTAATGTGAGGGTTTTTTCTACTCATAGAATGATTACTTACGGAATGCTATCAAATTTTCTTAGTTTTTCACTATGTTATTAAGTGATTTGTATAAAAATAACGTTAAAATTAGTTAAGTTAAAGTGGTTTTCTAACGAGATAATGATCACAAACTAGTGAAAACCGTCCGATAAATTGTTAAAATCTCTTAAGGGACGAAACGTAACCTAATTTTGGAATGTCAAATTAACTCCAATGTTCAATACATTCAATTCAATTCAATTCAGTTTCATAGTTTAACAAAGTAAATTAAGGGGGGTTACCATACCATAAATGCCCTGTATCACTCGTGCAATAATTATTGACCGAAAAGGTCAACAACACCAGTTTGAAACCGAACCTTCTTCAGATTTGGTTTTGAGACGAGTCCGATTAAGACCAAAACCGTTTTTGATAGACCGTAAAGCCGAAAATAGACACAGGGATCTGCTTAGGGATCAGCTCGAAAAATGAGGATTGGTGTCGATACACTCACGGATCAGCCCATAATTTGGAAGATCAGGCTGATCTTCTAAATTCGTGAGGTCTAGTGAAATTACAGGGTTAAGGCGACATCAGTGCCAGTGCTGAAAATAAAAAGCTTCACTTTGGGTGTTTTTAGGTGCTTTTCGAAATATCAATTGGGTAAAAGAACATGGAGAGTCATGGTACGCAATGTTATAAAATCTTGAAATTCATAAAGATAGGAGTAATGGGAAGGTCAGAGGATTTTTCTGTACGAAAAATCCGTTGATAATGCACTTAAAAAGTCTTTAAGCAATCAAAGTGTGGAGATTTAATAAAAATTTACACTGAAAACGCTAATCCTTGATCCCAAATCCCCAGTGTGTGATAGTTTGGGCTGATCCTTTACCGCCAAATTTTTCGAGCTGAGCATTCTCCAGGATCAGCCTGTGTCTATTTTCAGCCTAAGGGCCTCGACAGATCTGAGAATTAGTCAAGAGAACTATTTTTCCATCATTTTCCACTAAGCTGTCTCTCGGCTTAACTGTGTTATCACACTTGCACATTAAAATTTTAATATAATTCACATTAATTGTCGCTGGTGAGAGTCCAAACGTGTAATTTGTGTGTTTGAATCATTTTATATTCAAAATTTAATCTATTTGTTGATAAAAAGGTAGATTTGGCCCGCAAAATTTGATATAAATTGATTTATAGCATTAATGCGAAAAATTAATGCGATTTTCTCTTTAATTTTTTAATGTGAAAAATATTTATGCTTTAGGTAAATTTAAACTTATTTTTGCAGGCCAAGTCCACTTCTTTATCAATAAATAGAAAAAACCCAAATATTAAGTGACTCAAAGACACAAATAACATATTTGGACGCTCACAAACGACAATTAATGTGAATCATATTAAAATTTTAATGTGCAAGTGTGATAACGCCGTAAGTCGTAAGTCTGTCTAGGACATTCACAATTAAAAATATCCAAAGATGCTTCGATGCTAGTCTGAGCTCGATCGAGAACAATTTACTGAAACGTATGATTACAGAAGCTGTGGCAAAGGCAGAATCGTAGTTGGGTTTTGAATGGTTTCGAAGCATTGCAGGGCTATACCTCAAATACCTGAACCCTTAGTACTTTAGCAATGGCTACAGTAACTACGGTTACGGGTTTGGTATAACGTTCATTTTGGCATTATTTCAAGGAATCTTTTTCCAAGTGTTTAGGAATCCAGAAGAATCCACCAATTCTGCTAACTCTTTAGCAATTTCTCCAAAAATTTAGGGTTCGCAGGTGAACTGCGCAGAAAGAAGACTCAATCCAAGAAGATATTCCCTTCGGGAATGGGTATTATAAGGTTCTTTGTATAAAGTTGTTGGATGGATTTTACCTGGTTCGCGAGTGGTATGAGAGAAAGGGTCAATTGAGGAATTTCTCAAGAGTTACAAGAAGTCCAGTGGACACCAACAGGTGTGCTTGCCACTTTAGCCACCTGTCGTACAACAATGCTCTACTTTTGCCAGGCAACCAGAACACGAAGGCAGTAAATCTTGGAGAGGTCCCCCTTTGTTGATATTATACCTCTTCTGTTCTCTTCCTGTGCTCCGACACCGAAGCCTTCAATGGCAACTTCTTGGGCCATTTACCTGAGTCAAAGAGGAACAAGTTGTGCGCATAACACATACAAAAGAAAAAGAATCCGAAACAAGGTGAGAAGAAGGCAATGGAGGAGAAGATGAAAAATGCGCCAAAAAGACGCACCGGTGAGAATTGCTGAGGCACTGCAATCTTGGTACTTTGAGGGTAAAAAGGTACCACCAACACATTGGAGAGTCTCTCTCTCTCCAGTTGACTGGAGGCTGGGTCCTCCGTGTCCATGAAAAGACCTTCTGCGCCACAATCATCTCCCTCAAACTTCTCCTTAACCATCTGCCATTCATAATTCCCAATCCCCAAACGTCTCACTTGGACCAAACATTAGACGAAAAGGAGGATGGGTATCCTGAGGACCTCACAATACCTTCACCCCAGCATGTTTGTCCTGACATAATTGACCATGAGGTGGACATTCTCTTGCCTCAGAGATGCAAATAAACCCATCCATTGTTTCCAATTCATTAAGCATCTCTATGTCTCATGAGAACCTCAAGTGAATAGAAACTCCTGAATATTGCATTTGCAGAATCCAATGAGAATCCTCCTTCAATGTCATAAATAAACCTTTTCATGAGCTTTCCCCATATCCACAATGACACGCCAGAGTACCCTTCATTGAAATTCATTTAGATTTTCCATTCAATATTATTCCTTAAGGCCCTTATGCCTTCTTCAGTCTTGAGGTTTAACAACAGGGTTTTATCTAACAAGAAATAAATCTTAGCATCTATAATCTCTATTTTCTACCCGGCTAACACAAGGCAAGTTGTTACAAACTCAATGCAATAATAGCTTAGTCCAAACCCATAAAATAAGTCCTTAATAATAAGTACTTATTAAGGGCTTAATTAAGAATATTTTTTGGGCGAAAGTAGTCACATCATTTTCATCCAGTCACAGTTGCAGCTGACGAAAAAGAGGTTCTTGGACAACCTATCGTGGAAGATGGAATCTGTTTCGAGAAGTCATGTAAACCAAATGATTAGTGGATTGGTCAGACACGCAAATACCAGATGAAGTCGATGGACCCTCCGAGTTAGAAGAGACTGCAGATGTAGAGGAGAGTGCTGGAGAGGAAGGACAAGAAAAAGAGGACTTTGGAAATACTTAGGAGGGAACGGAGGAGGAAGTTCCCGCCATGGCTTAGGAGGAACACCTCAGTGCGAACGTCGACTTCCCGGATATTTGAGGGATTATGTTTTGAGCTAAATGAGGAAGAGGTGTAATGTATGAGGTTTGCTAGAAATGAAATGTCACTCTTGAAATAAAAAGCTAGACGATATACGTGTCTTTTTCGACTCGAGATAATTTCTGTAACTTGAAAATGATCCTGGGATTGTAATTACTATACCAATTTCAGGTAAAAACATTACAAGAACACATCATTTGCCTCATTATTTGCTTGATTATTTGCCTCAATATGCCAAATATTGAGGAAAACTTGTCAAAGTGTGTAGAAACCATAAGAAATCGTTAGGTATAGGTATACATTCGGACAATACTTATCTTATTTTTAATGATTTTATTGAGTAGCATATCGATATTGAAGTAAATTATTGACAAACTTCCTCAGTGCTATAATTAAATTTGATATTTGTTTAAAAACTATTTCATTTTTTTATAAGTGCTGAGTTTTTACTGACAAAAGAATATTTTTAATGTTCCTACACATTACAAGATACAAGATTTCTTTGTCAAAATGGAACAGATTGATGCGATTTTCTTCCAAATGCTTCATATTGACGACGATTTTTAACAATGTGTAGCGGTAATTTGAGATCAAAGGGTAGATAACTGTGCCGCTCACAGTTTACTTAAGACCCGATCTGTCGGCGCCGATCTGCCAAAATGTCATGTCAATCTGCTGATCTCATGTCGATATGTCGATCTCATGTGAATCTGTCGATTTCTTGGCAAAACAGTGCCGATCTGGCGATTTTTATCTCCAGATCGGCCTATTTTTCCAATCACCGCTCACAGTTCACCCTGAGAGCCACTTATTCACCCCTTATTTGAGACCATTTCAGTCGCTATCATTTAACTCCAGAGTATTCTAAGTCTGAACGAAATTTAACATTCAGCCAATCATAATTAAAACAAAAATTAAAAAAAAAATTAAAATCAGGAGTGGAATGATAACTTTTCGATACTATCGAATCGATAGTATCGATAAAAATATATCTGTTGGATGAAGTGACAGTCAAGTTTCTGCGCATTGTTGGGCCATTCATTTTGACATTCTCAAACGAATGTGGCTGTTGATAAACACCTCTATTAGCTACAGGAATTGCAGCAATCATTTAAATTTTTCAGAATCGACAGTCGATAGTATCAAAAACAAGTTATCATGTCAACCCAAATTTTTACCTCCAATTTCACACAGTTTTTTGCTCTAAATTATCTCTAGTTCTAAATATAAAATTTTTTCACCAACAAAAATGATTAAAAATAGAATTCAGAAATGAAGTGAAGTGTCCTCACTGGACCGGTGTCCTTGACTCGACTGGTCGGAGGGTCAATTTTTGAATGTTTGATTGTCAATTTTTATAAAATTGTCACTGATTCGTATTATTTATGGAATAATCGACCTATTATTGTCAGATCATACGCTAAATACTATATCAAGTAATTGCAAATATAAATAAATTGAATGAATAATCCTACCGGTCGAGTCGAGGAACCGGTCGAGCGAGGGCACTTTCCCTTAATTTATAAAATCATACAAAAATGGCATTATCCTACAAAAAATATTAATTGCAGTTGTCAAAGTTCTTTGCGCTTTAAACACTTTTCAAAACCTGTCTAGCAACATTTTGATTTTGCAATTGCCTAAACAAAAACAGAAGTTCTGAATATTTACATACAAAAAATAGATATTAATGAAAATTGAAAAATAGGAGTAAAAGTGGCTTCTATAAAGCTCGAAAAATTTATTTTTTCAATTTTTTGCAAATTGTTAGCTTTTTAAATCACATAAATCTCAGAATTAGATGCTCTTGACATCAAAAAAATTCCGACGAAACATTTAAATCAGACACATTATTATGCTCAACGCACAATAACTTTTATTTTATAAACATGTTTTTGATATTTCACTGAGAGTGACTGAAACGTATATCTAGTCATCTCGCTCACTCTTATAAGAAATTTTGAAAACATGTTTACAAACAAAAAATATTGTGCGTTGCTCATAATGTCTAGCGCACAATAACTTTTGTTTGTATACATATTTTCAAAATTGTCCATAAAGAGTGAAGGAGATGATTAAATATAGATCTCAGTCGCTCTCATTGAAATGTCAAGAACACGTTTACAAAATAAAAGTTATTGTGCGATGGGCCTAAAGCTGAAAAATAAGTAAATAAATAAAATCAATTAAACACAAGAGTTATGGTGCTATTCTAATGGAAAATTAACATGTTTTTTAGCACTTTACTGTTCTCAAGTGCTTCTACATAATCGACGTTTCTTGTGTTGGTGCCTGTCTCGACTGTTTGGTGGTTCTTGAACACTGCGAGGATTGTGGAAAACAGTCGAGACAGAGACCAACATAGAGAGAAATCGATAATGCAGAAGCACTTGAAAACAATAAAGTGCTAAAAAAAACATTCTCATTTTTCATTGGAATACCACCATTGTCACTTTTTAATATTTATATTATCAGAAAATACTTGAGCCACCAAGACAAGATTAAAGGTTATCCCCAAGTCTATAAAATCTATCACCTTTCTCCATCGAGAAGAGAAATGTGAAAATTCCTCAAAATATATGCAAGTATCTAAATTATGATTTGGCGACAAAAAAATTGAATTTGGTTTTGTGAATTTGCACATTTTCCTCGTATCTGTGAATTCCATATCGTAATCTTTTCTCGGATGAAACAGCAGTATTTTCCACTAGATTATTCTTCCTCGTGGGAAAAGTTCAATTTTCTTCGGCTTCAAAATGAATCAAGGGTGTAGAGTATCAATACGAAAGACTTTGCCAAAATCAAGCTAAAAGTTTAGAAGACGTTTGCAAAATGTACGACAAGTTCAGTAATTAGGACACTCTTAATACGGAAAATAATTAGATGAAAATTAGGATTAAGAAAATGACGATATAATGTGAACCTCTTTGCAATTATTCTGCATAATTGTTCTCAAGTCTAAAATTTCGATTAAAGGAGCTTAATGAATGTTGTAATTAATAAGGCTGTAGGGAATTATTTAGTATCAATTTGGTCGAATCGATAAAGAAAGAACTGTCTGCATGGAGACCCAAAATTAGAAAAGCCGAAAAGTTTTTATGTATAGTTTATGTGGGTAATTAGGACACTCCTCACACAAACAGTAATGAGGATAATAGCAAGATAAGAATTTTAAGCTCTATTATATTTATCTAGCCAAGGGTAAAGAGTGAAACAGCAAATAAAATCTAATACAGTCATGTTCTTTGCAAGTGACATTAGATGGGTGTATTTAGAATTTCGTGGGTTTAGGATATCAATTTTTTATCTGATTTTAAAATTAAAGAGGTTACATATAGAACTTCAATATTAGAAAAAAAAACAAGATAAAGAATTATTAATAATTCTAAAAGTCTGAGATGAAGGACTCTTAATTGTTGATCACAAATATTCATAATTGGTAATAAATTAATTAAGCTTAATGTTATTTTGATAGTGTTATTTTGAAGACTTTGGACAGGTTTTAGGAAGAAGTTCTTTTTAATAAAATTTATAAAAAATAAACAAATAAAAGAAATCTATTTTTAAAAAAAATAAAAAATTAACATATACATTCATCAGGAAAATTTGTCACAGGGTTAATTTTCTACAATCTTCAACTTCTAGGAAACGATTAAGGATTCAAATGGTCTTTCTGAAATACTCGAAATAGTAAAAAAGACATAAAATTTAAAGTACGCTGATTAAAATTAAACAAAAAGTCAGAGTTATTGATTGAAGATTTAGAAGAACTTTTTTTCAATTTTTGCAGCACTAGTAGTACATTATTTTTAAGCTTACCGGAGCTCAGACTATCTAATCAAGGATTAAAGGACCTACAATCAACGAGGATTTAGCTAAGTCTCCAAATTTTCGGATTTAGCCACAATCCGATCTTTTCTGACTCTGACTTAAGTCTCAGCTAAAAGCCTTTAGGCTAAAGCCCGTGCAATTCTCTAGACACCCTTACGACTTAAGCAGAAAGACGGATTAGTCAGAGACTGATATAAATGTAATCTAATCATTATTTAGATTATAAGTACAATAAGCTGTCTCTCGGTTTAAGTCGTAAGTGTGACTAGGGCATAAGGCTTTGAAATATGGTTTAAGTTTTATCATTTAATATCAAGCAAAATCCTTGAGAAAATTTCCACTAAAGACTAGATATTAAATACTATTGATCCATTGGATTTGAAAAAAAAAACAATAAATTAGTTTGTTATTTAAGATTTTAAGCCATCCAGCAACTGGGCTAAACCTTCAGTCGGATACTT
The DNA here is from genome assembly GCF_024763615.1 of Phlebotomus papatasi. Lineage (NCBI taxonomy): Eukaryota > Metazoa > Arthropoda > Insecta > Diptera > Psychodidae > Phlebotomus > Phlebotomus papatasi. The sequence goes on along the minus strand of NC_077222.1, from coordinate 104,127,368 downwards.
GTAAAACGATTAAGGCAATAAAAGAAAATTATTTACAAAAAAATAAAATTTTAAATTTGAATTTGAAGTTTCGATTTTAAGATTTATGGCAGGACTTTAAGATTTATTACATGCCTTTGATTTTATTTTAATTAGTCTTTGTTTTTATGAGCAGTCTCATTTGACGTTGATCATAATGAATTCGATGTCGAAAGGATTTTTCGACCTCGAATATGGATACCGATAGCAATATTTATTTATTAAAAAAATATAGAAAATATCTATCCTCAGCATTTGAAGCCCCATAAGGTTTTTAGTTTCTACTTTAAGTGTAGAATTTTTTATTTTATTTGAATTTCTCGAGATTAGTAAATCCTCTCTCGCCATCTCTCGCTTAATCTTGAAAGAAAATTTGTGTGCAGCTTGAGCTTTTGATTTTTTCGAAATTTTATATTATGACCGTAAATAGCAGTCTAGGTACCGGGTGGTAGAGCACCCTATCCATGGGGTCCTGGTCAAAATTCTGAAAGTCAAAACCCGAAGTGACAAAATCTCGAAAAAAAATCAAAATCCTGAATGAGCCAAAATCCCAAATGATCCAAAATTCCAATTGGGTCAAAATCCCAAAAGAGCCAAATACCCAAGAGTCAAAATCTCGAATGATTAAAACGGCCATAGCTACTTCTACGATTGTACTCGCGCTTGATAGGGGCAAAGGAAAATTTCTTAAGTCTTGGGAAATTATTTCACATGTTATCCTTCATAGACTTCGAGATTTCGTCTCTTCAGGATTTTAGATTCTTGGGATTTTGGCTTTCGGGATCCTGGTTTTCGGAATTATGGCTTTTTGGGATTTCAGTCCATTCGGGATTTTAGCTTTTCAGGATTTTGACCCATTCGGGATTTTGTCTTTTAGGGATTTTGACTTTTAGAGATTTTTGTTTTTTGTATTCTGGCTTTCGGAATTATTCCTTTTAGGGATTTTAGTCCATTCGGGATTTTGACTTTTCAGGATTTTGACCCATGCTGGATTTTATCTCTTCGGAATATTGGCTTTTTAAGATATTGGTTTTCGTGATTCTGGTTTTCAGAATTATGGCTTTTTAGTTTTTTAGTCCATTCGAAATTTTGGCTAATTAGGATTTTGACCCCTTCAGGATATTGGCTTTTCGGAATCTTAGTTTTAAGGATTCTAACTTTCGGAATTGTTGCATTTTGGAATTTTAGTTTTGGATTCTGGCTTCCAGAATTATTCCTTTTAGGGATTTTAATTCACTCGGGATTTATGCTTTTCAGAAAATGACCAATTCTAGATTTTATGTCTTCGGTATTTTGGCTTTTTAAGATTTTGACTTTCGGGATTCTGGCTTTCAGAATTATAGCTTTTTAGGTTTTTAGTTCATTCGAAATTTTTGCTGATTAGGAGTTTCACCACTGCGGGATTTTGGCTTCTTGGGATCTTGGCTTTCGGGATTCTAACTTTCGGAACTATGGCTTTTTGGGATTTCAGTTCATTCGGGATTTTCGCTTTTTTAGATTTTGACCCCTTTCGGGATTTTGTCTCTTCGGGATTTTGACCTTTAGAAATTTTTGTTTTTTGGATTCTGTCTACCAGAATTATTCCTGTTTAGTTTTTTAGTCCATTCGAAATTTTGGCTGATTAGGATTTTGACCCCTTCGGGATTTTGTATTTTCGGGATTTTGGCTTTTTGGGATCTTGACTCTCAGGATTCTAACTTTCGGAATTGTGGCATTTTGGTATTTTAGTTCATTCGGGATATTGGCCTCTCAGGTTTTTGACCCATTCGAAATTTTGTCTCTTCTGGATTTTGACCTTTTAAGGCTTTGGCTTTCAATATTCTACTTTCGGAATTATGGCTCTTTGGGATTTTAATCCATTCGCGATTTTAGCCTTTCAGGATTTTGACCGGGCTTCATTTCCAACGAAAACAATTGGAAACTTTGAGATTGTGTGCAAAATGAAATTACGCTTTGTACAGTTTCTCAATGCCCAAATTAAATCAGGGGGCGAGCTACACCAAATTTAGCTCAAGAGAATTCCCTAGCCAAAAGATGGTGCTAAGGGTCCTGCAGACTATTGGCGCCTGCGTTGCAATCCTTCATGCCACTCGCCCTCCTGATGTCTGGAAGTCCCCTTTTGAGCAAGAGATAGACACAGTCATCCACTGAATCCCACTCTCTTGCCAATTTCTCCAACTTTGCGTGATACACGCTCCATTCGGACTCCCCAATCTCCCCCCAGTACCATGCCAGAATGAGACCACCAGACCCGGTACCCTTTGTCTCTTCTGTCATCACCCGTCAGCCGGTTATTGATTCCACTCTTGTCCCAACCATCTGATCCAGAGGCACCATGGGGAGGGTGCCAGCTGGTTCACCCAGTACCGCTTACACGCAAGCGCAATTTCTCCTCCAGTAGCCCCACTTCCCCAAGTACACAATGTGAAAGAGAAGAGAGATTTTCCATGGTCCCCTCCATTTCTTCTTGGGTGCACCAACTTGGTTTGCAAGACTGCCGGAGTTTAAATTGGTGACTTGGCTCTCAGACTCCGTGATCGCCGGTCGCTTCTCGAAAACCTCAGAGACCGTCTTGATAAGAATTTTAACACAGATACAGAGAAAAATAAAAATTCACCAAGATAATTTTATTGCCTGACTCCCAGAAGGCTGATCCAGGGATTATTCCCCACGACAAATTGCTGTTTTCACTGTTGAAAAAAATTAGTGGAAAGTACCCAAAGTGACTGTGAAAAAGTTTTCTTTTTTTTTTGCTACGGAAAATTAGTCCAGGACAAGAGTTTTCTTTTTGGTGTGTGATTTTTTTGCCCTGAAAAAAAGTTCTGGAAGGAAAACCTCCCTCAAGTGTGTGCGTGAAAATTTGATACTTTTTTTTTGTGGAGTTTTCTTGCCTTCAACCCCTTTTTGTGTGCCGTATTGAGAGGGTAGTGGATGGGTTTTTCTAGACAGGAACTTTCCTGAACAATGAATTGACTGTATATCCGACAAATTGCCGAATTTTCTGCTCCATCATTGACCGATTTGTCCAGAGAAAAGAGACTTTACCCCTTGGAGAGACAGCATAAGGAAAGGCTTTCCTGCACCTAGCCCCCCTTGGACGAAAAGAGGTCTCCATTTGAGGGAGACAGAAGCACAAGAGAGGGAGATAGGTGGGTACGAATTTTTTTTTCGTACTGGGTGAGAAAGCTCCATTGAATGAGGAGAGTGTGAAAAAGCTCCGAGTGAGAGAGAGACCACGAGAAAGGGATAGATAGTGGGACTTTTGAGGGCAAAGTTGAACTTTTCTTCGGGTGCGGCCATTACAGTGCAGACAGTCGTGTGAAAAGTGCCGAACGGAAAATTTTCATCCATCCACAAGAGTCCAGAGTTGCCCATTGACGGCAAGAGTCAAAAGCCCTCCTCTGAAGCTCTGCAAAAGCACCAAAAAGAGCCAGAGGTAGAAAGCGCTCCCGAGCTTGACCGAGTCCAAAAAATATTCAGAGAAACCAGTCCATTCTAGATACGTGCAAAAGCTCCCAAGGGTAGTCCTTTCGGAGTTACGGAGACAGTTTTTCTCGCGAGTGATTCAGTGTTGACCGTTTCTTGTCCGGCTTAGACAACCCAAAGCGGTAGGTCAGAGAATCGGAAGACCCTTGAGGGAGGTAGCGCAGTGAATAGGTTGAAGATGGAGGAGACCAACGGGGCTCCGGTGGAGGTGACGTCGAACGGAGTGGCACCGGCGGAGGGTGGACCGGGGTCTGAGGTAGCCGAAGGAGGACCACCAAGTATGGTTGGTATTGGACCGCCGAGTCCCCTTACGGGATGCTATCTACTCATTGTGATTGGAGAGCCTTATTCCCAAGAGCATAAGGACATCATTATACAAAGACTTGTGAAAGGTAAGTCCATACCCCCTTCCCCCCAACCCCAACAACCGACCCTTCTTTCAGGGTGTATCCCCCAAATTGATTTTCATGTTTCGGAAGACAGCGACAGGGCTTTCTGGCTTGAGACAAATGTCTGCATTGACATGGCGACCAACAAAATGTTCCCTCGACAGGGGGTAAAGTTAGGGAATCAATAAAATACGTCAACACATACATACACCGCACTACGAATAAGGCCAACGACGGCCACAATGCAGATATTCTAAAAGCGGCACCCTTTTTCTTCACATGGCCCCACCATACACACCCGGCTAATCAATGGCATGCAGTCACCCCTATCGATCCCTAGGTCCGACCCCGAATACAACACCCCTTATGTACAAATCCAAACCAGGTTCATCGCTTCTATTACATAATTTCCATACGAAACGGTGAATTAGGCGTGAAATATTTCATTAAGAACCGAAAGCATTGCCAAATGAATTACTCCGACAAAGGGGAAAATTAGTTCCGAACCTGAGAAGAAAGCTTTCAATCTTCAACCCCTACGCCCTCCCCCGGACCCATCAGAATATCCAACCCGAAATAAGGCACTTTTGTCTGAGGCTCTTAGGCCGGAATGGGAATTGGGAAAGAGCATAAATTTGGATTTTATCTGTCTTGGAGAAAAGCTATTTCAGGCAAAATTACATTCAAGTCAATCATTGATTAGGATCTATTGGAGCTTGGGCAACATCGGTTTTATATTTCAAATTTAGACTTCGATGAAAGCTTATTGAACTTTTTGGAAGTATTCCATCTTTTTTCCATAAATAATTATAAATTATTGAAAGAGCTTTATGGGTTACGTCATTGGGACAAAACTTTTTGAAAATTACTTAAAAGAAGAATCGGAAATTTTCGGTTAAACCTAAAAATTATCTGAGAAACCTCAAGTTCAAGCTAGGTAAATCTTGAAATTTGAATTTAAAATACTTAGTTTATCTTTATAAGTTTGCTAACCGATTATGAAATCTGAGTAGGGGAATGTGGTCAACTTCATAACGCGCAAGCTTTCAAATTGTCAGTTAAATCAGCATTTGTCGTAACTTCATTTTTGCGATTTTGGTTTATATACATATTTAGAATCGGCGTAATTTTGTTTATTAAACTCACTTGAGAAAAAGAAACTTTTATAGGCCCATTAAAAATTATTTAAAACGAAAATTATCGTAAGTGCCCTAATTTAATACAAATTGATCAGAATTTGGCGTAACTTCCATTTTTGGGGAAATTACGACAAATTTTCATACAAAATTTTCTCTAATCAGCACTTGCCGTAACTTCTTTTGCATGGTTTGTAATTTGCAGCAAAAATCTAATATTTCTCATTAAAACGTTCACAAACTCTTCCAAATATCCAAAGACAGTGCGAATGATGCAACAATAAATCATTTTAGTTCAATATTTGTGAGAAAAAAGTAAGAAAAAATCCTTGCCCATCTGTCATTAATTCAAAACAAAACAAGCGACACGGCGCGCAAAATTTATTCAATAAAATTTATGAAATAAAAGCTTTTAGGGACAGGGCTAAGAGCTTAATTGATTGATTTAGTCAAATGCATTTTAATGCATTTATAGTTTAATGCATTTTTGAAAATCGTCGTAACTTCAAAGATCTCCATACTTCGGAAGTTACGGCTTTATAAACGATGGAAGTTACGATAAAATATTACTGTTTTTCATCGGACATATATTTCAATATCTCAGCTTTTAAATCATTTTATAAAGATTTTCTCGAGTTAACTTGCAGTTTATTAGTGCCACTTTTATTATTTTGACTCAAAAGTATCGCATTCTGGCCTCATTTTTAAGAAAAATAATTCTGAACTGAAAATTTCGACTCCTGAAAAGTTGTCAAAAAGAAGTTACGACAAATGCTGATTTAACTGACAAAATATCGCCCTTTTCTATTCCCGTTTTTTTAATAGAATAGAATAAAATGTGTGGAAAGCGTTCCATGCTTTGCCGAATGCTCAAACTTACGACTTAGATGCTATACCTCAAAAGAGCTTTCAAATCGTTTAGCATTTACCGGTTCTTGACTGATTTAAACAATTTAATTAATCGCTCAAAAGTTACTTGAAAATAACTTTAAGGTAATAGAATTGATTTTTGAACAAAAACTGATTATCAGTTATTAACCGGTTCATAACTGATTAAAACCAGTTTAAACTGATGAACCATGACCTTTCCAACTAGCTCGAGCATTATAACAATCTTCCCCTATACAAACCAGACATTAATAAATATTAAAAACATTTTAAAAACAAAAATAATACAAATATAACCATTGAACCTAGTGATTCCAACAATGGTTAACCGGTTTTGAAAAACCGATTGACCGCCCTATTTTGGAGACGGTTTTAAAACCGGTTTTAAGAGATGAAACCGATTTAAAATTAATAAGTTAACTTAAGTTTAATAAAATTTAACTAGGGTAAAGTGATACAAGTTGGACATAGTGTTACAAGTTGGACAATTCGCCGGTACAAGTTGGACATGGTTTTTTTCTTGATACAGTACAAAATTTGTTTTTGAGCACAAGGAACCAAATTATAAAACTAAAGCATTAAAAATATACAAATAAAAGTGAAGTACTAAATTTATCAAGAAAACCCCTGTCCAAATTGTACCATTGCATTGTCCAACTTGTACCACTTTACCCTAGTTATAGGATTTTAAAAATAGACAGGAAAACCCTCTCTGCTTGTTCGTTAAAATGTTTTCCAATTTATTTTTTTTAATTTTCCAAGATCTAGAATAAAATTTTTGAGTATTCTCTCATTAAATATTGTCAAAAATGACAACGTTTATAACCAATTTATTTGAAGAAAAAAAATTGTATAAAAAATAGTTATTTTTACGGAAAACTACATTGCATTAGCTTCTCAACGGTATAATATTATTGGAAAAACTCCCAGTAATATTCCTGCAGTCTGAAATTTTCTAAACTAATTTTAAATACAAAAAAAGAGAAAAAGAATATATTTATGTGTTAAATATTACATCAAAGTGAAAGTTCTGAAAAATTGCTCAAAATTTCGTAATCTAATCCTAAATTTGAAAACGGTGTAAATCTGGTTAACCGGTTTTAGAGCTATCCAAAATCGGTTAACCGTTTATTCTAAAAACCCGGTTATTTGGAATCACTAATTTAACCCATTTAGGGTAATACGGGCTTCAGACCTAAGGCTTAGCCGGCTTAATTGCTCTAATTCCTTATCAATCACATTTTCTTTAGAAAAATTTAACTTAGGATTGGATTATTAAAGATAATTAACCTATTAGGCTCTCAAAAAACTATAAAATTGATCGCTATTTAGGAATTGAGACCTTCGGGAACTGGGCTAAAACCTCTAGTCTGAACACCGTTTAAGATGGGGTAATTTAAAATCATGTCTAATTTGGAACTTTGAAATTTCCTCACAGTTTTAGATGCGTGAAAGGAAAAGCAACAAAGATTGACTCTCGAATATTATGTCTTGTAGGGTAAAGTGGTACAAGTTGGACAATGGTACAATTTGGACAGGGCTTTTTTTCTTGATAAATTTCAAATTTTGGGACAATTCAATGTCAATTTAATGCGAAGAAGTGAATGGTCTCATTGCCTTGGGCAATATATCGGACATTTCGTTGTGTAGCAAATATCGTCCACATTGTGAAAGTCCTTGCCTTTCCAGAACATTTTCAAAGTTTTTTCCACAGCATATCGATCGGAAAATCCATTTTTTGTGTTTTATTGGACATTGTTCAATATTTAAAAATTGAAAAATGATGAAAGTTTGAGGAATTTCGAGGAACAAAACATGTGGACGATATTAGAAACAAAAATAACCTGACTCCACTAATGAACTGTTGGCAGTATTTCACAAATAATCTAATCAATTACTCTATAAACACAAATTAGGACAGATATCAATTTATTTAGTGATAGCACACCTTTTCAATTAAGTGAAATTGAATTACTCTTTCAAATCGAAATAAGATTCAATTATCTCTTTCTGTCAAATGAAAATTGAATTTGCGATTGAAATTCCGATTTTAATTGACAAAAAGAGACAATTGTTTTCAGTTTAAGAGAGTAAAAGGTATAATTCTAATCGATTGAATGTGACTAAATTGAAAAGGAATATCAGCGTCAATACTTTAAAATTTGGAATTCCGGACAACGCGTAACTTCGGACAGACCAACTTAAAAGTCTCAACTCTGAAAATGTACTAATAATTTCAGTAATTATGTGATTCAATTATGCTTTGAATATTGTTTAGTAGGTTATTTGCTTAGATTTTAGATAGTTATTTATTTTCTAAATCGCTTTGTCCGGAATTTCAAATTTTACCCTAATTAATAATAAGTAAATTAAAAACCTGGAAGGAATATTTGTGTTTTATTACCGCCAAACAAAATTGAAAATAGCAGGAAGTCACTTTATTTATTCCAAAAATAAATGATTTAAAAATTTACATACATATCATTAAATAAATGTGGTCAATTTTATAAAATTTAAATTTATTTAATTGTAGTATTTGATATTTCACTCAAAGTGGACGATATTTCAAACAGCGTGAAATATTGCGCTGCTCTCCAACCAATTAGTTTCATTTTATCTTTTAATTTCATTAATCAAAAAATTATTGTATACAAAAATTATAGATTAACTTGATTACACTCACAGTTGATTATAATTTTATGTGACTGAAAGCTTAATTTTATTAAAAACGTTTTCGCTACTTCGAGAAATATCTTTAATGGTATATTTGAGGTAAAATTTGAAAAGACGGACACTTAAGACACTGTTCAACTTTGAAGGAACTCTGAAGAAAAGTTTTGTCAAATTAACAAGAAAAGTTTGTTAAAAAGATGTTCTTCCATGCAGAAAATGGAAAAGTTTTGTCAAATTGGCGGTCAAGTGTGTCTTGGTCAAGGTATGTTAATTTCAAGGTCAAGGTATGATATTTTTCCACAGAAAGAAATATTTCGTACAATTCTTCGTGGATGTTTGTAAATTTCTACTTGAGACTTACGAAATGTTCGTAAAGCGTATAAGTTACTAAAAAGTTCGTAAAAGTTTGTACTTTTTACTTACACTATTGATTTAATCTAATCATGAATTAATGAGCACTATCATTGGGTGAATTTTATAACAAACGGGGTAAAATATTTCATGTTTTCTGCATTAAAGCTTTCTCAAGTCTCTACTAAAACCGGGAAATTCAAAGTAATAAAGTTCGGATGCAACTTTTCTTGAGATATAATGATGTCCTTCAAACTGCAATCCCTAGAATTTATTTTCCATTTATTCAGTCAAATTTCCTTATTTTCTTCATTTGCTACGAAGACTACCTCCTTCAAGTGAAGCTCTCAAAGTTTATGATTCTCCTCAAAATTCGCGATTTGATATTTCACCGAAGACTTTATGTGAGAAAATTCCAAGTGAAAAGGATTGAAAACAATGTTATTTCCTTCCCATATATTGAAAGAGGATTTCCACCCCAAAACTTAAGTTCTGTGAAATTTATGAAAATTTTCCGAAATCCTCTCAACGCTAAGTAGCACTCATACGCAGGGTGAATAATTTTTTGGGGGAGTATTTTCCATGGAAATTGGTAGGAGGTGTAACATGAAACTGACATCAATGTATAGAATTCCACACCCACAGACAAGTATTGGAGAGCCTCAGAAAGCCCGCAAGAACAGAACTACCGATGAAGTCTGAGAAGCTTGTAGGAGTTGTGATTCTTTAAAGAAATTAACCATTGATTTTTTTATTGTGAAAGACAAAAAAACTCTCATAGAAATTAGATAAAATTGTTTAAATAATTTATAGCTACAAAAAGAGAAAAATATTTCATAGAATTGTTCGTAAAGTTCGTAAATATTTGTGAATTCCTACTTGAAACTTACGAAATGCTCGTAAAGCGTGAAATCGACTAAAAAGTTCGTAAAAGTTTGCACTTATTCACAAACTTTGTTCGTAACATCATCACTTGACGAGCATTTTTTGTTCGTACATTTTTATTTGTCTGGCAAAACCGTACGAACAAATTACAAAATTTTACAAACATTTTTCTTTTCTTTTACAAACATTTACGAAAAATTGTTTGCAAAAAAACAAAAGCTGTTCATCAAGTGACTATCTTGCGAACAATGTTTGTAAAAAGGATAAAGTTTTACGAATTTTTTGTGGCTTATACTCAGAAAAAAATATTTAGTAAAATTGTTTGTAAATGTTTGTGAATTCATATTGGACACTTACGAAATACTTGTGAATCGTACAACCCACAAATAAGTTTGTAAAAGTTTGTATTTTTTCACAAATATTGTTTGTACCCCGGAGTCTAACTACGGTAGACTCCGGGGATAACTTTAAACCCCTGCTTTTCGTAAGCTTTTTTTTTAGTTTCAGCACTTAAGGATGACCAATAGACCATTAAGGCACTTGAGCATGGTCTAACAATCATCTTTAAGCTGTAGAATTTAAGAAAAGGTTTCGAAAAACAAGGGTGCAGCAAAATCACCTGCATGTGCAGTGCGAAGCTTTAATAAATCAGTCTTGGGTTAGGCTGCAACGTAGGGGGATGTAAGACTATTTTGAGCTGGGGCTACATTGAAAATGCTATTTTTTCGTGTATTTCTAATAGAAGCTGGGGTTCAACGTAATATAATTTAGTTAGGCAAAACATGTAAGGATCTAAATTAAATTGTAGCAAGGTTCAACTTAATATAGAAATATGCGAAAAAATACCAATTTCAATGTAGCTCCACCTCCCTCTACTAAAATATGAGCCTCATCACAATAACAAGGAATGATCAAAAAATTTAAAATTGCTTCAAAATAACTTTCCAAAAAACCGTTAAATGTTCCAAACTTTAAATTATTTGGAAAAAAATAATATTATCATTTTATGTCATGTATATACTTTATTTGTTCTGTTGAATAAGGATCCTCAACTAACCTTCCGATATAAGACATTCATAGTTAACCATTTCGAATATGAATCAGAGAAAACTTAAGTAAAAAAAACCGCTTTATATTCGAAACGATTAAATATATGCTGAGTTTTGCTCTTTATCAATATTGAAAGTTTGAAGAAAACCGGCATAGGAGCAGTGAAGGTGTAACCTTTGAGATTTCGGGGAATCTTCGAATAGAATTTCGAATGGCTTTGGATTTTCGAACACCTTTTCCAAGGTCTTAGGTTAATGGACAAATGCATTCTTTTCTTCTGTGAAGGTTAGTGGACCCGTAGTCACCTCACAAACACTTCTTCAATGTTCCAGAACCGAAAGCTCTGGGCAAGATTGTAGAAGTGTTTAGTTTTTTGTAAGGTGCCTTCAAATCCACTGACCATCACCGGAGAATCACCTATCTATCAAAAAAAACATTCAAATCCTTTTTCGAGTAAATAGTTTTTCGAACAAACAAAATCTTAATGAAATTCTGAACTCTGAATTCTGAAAACTGAAAAACCAAGACGGAACTAAGAAAACTTTGTAATAGTGAAAAAATGTTTCGCGTCAAATATATCGAATTTCGAAATCAAACTAGGGGAGACTGGGGCAAAAAGTAACAAATTCAAAATTCCAAAATTCAATATCTTCCAAGATAAAATGGAAGCAGATGGTTTAAGAGCAAATAAATCTATCTATATTCTATATTCTAAAAGAGACAGCAGCTTAAATTTTTTTTTCCGTAGATGGCCTCCATAGATCTTCCTCAAAGTCGTAAGTTTCTTAGAATTTGAACAAGGAATTTAGAAAATAAAAAAAATATTGAAATTTTTAGCCCTTTTTTTGAAATATTTTCCTTACAGCAAATATTAATTTTTACCTACTTATTTTGCAAAATTGATGCACTGGTGAATATTTCCTAAATGATTGGGATTCTAGAATTTTACAAAGATACTGCTATCCAAAAATCTTTTTATTAAAAATAACCAATTGGGGTAAAAAGTAACAAAATGTTTGTAGGAAAAAATAACAAACACCGAAGCAATTTCTGATGTCTCATGGCGCTTTTTTGTTTGCACTGGTCAAACGATAGCTTGAAAATTGCTTGAAAAACGCTTTTCTCATTCAGATAGAGAAAACGGTTTTTTAAAAAGATGTAGAGGAATAAATTTCCTATAAAAATATGTCATCTAGGTTTTTTTTAATCTACGGAAGCCCGTAATAAAGTAAATAAAAATATGATAATATCTCATGCCTGGTACCCCTGGTACTATTTGCCCCAGCATTTTTCAGAATAGTCACAAAAAGCACTTTCACTTAGAAAAAGCACTTTCACAAATTTGTAGAGTGATAAATTTGCTATAAAACTTTACAAATTAGAAATTTCTGGGGCACTGGGGTAGCTTGTAAAAGAATAAAATATCCATTTTGTGACTTTTTGCCCCAGTCTCTCCTACTGTCAGCGCTCAAGCGGCGGATATGTGAAGCTCTTCTTTAGATTTTCGAATAAAGTGACAGATAAAAACTCATGCGATATTTTTTATAGGAGCTTGATTAGTTCTTAAGGTAAGATATTGTTTTTCAAAAAATCGCGAAATTGTTTTGCTGAATATGTTGTGGTCCTATACGAGTTAAGAGCAGTAAATCGAACTTCCTAAACCGTTTTGTTTCGAGGATCAACCTATTGACAATCGGACGAATAACAGATAACGAAAATTACCTCCTAACCTAAAAATGATCCATAATTAACCCTAAATCTATCGGATGCCTAGGGAAGTTTTCACCTCGAAAAGCAGAAGCTGTGATAGCAAATATTCGCAGCTAAAAAAACACAACAAATGAGACAAGAGAGAGTATTTTATGTCCCAAAATCGATTCGACACGCTAAAAGTTCATGGGAGGTGAAAGGGGATGACGGAAAAAAGCGACAAAAAAAATCCGTGCGTGAAAAATATTGTGCAAGATAGTATAACAATATTTACAGTACAGTTTCATAATGGTATGTTCAATCACGACACATTTCATTGTGGACAGAAGAACAAAAAAACATTCCACCCAGTGGGGTTAATCCAGCTGGAGCCTCACGAAGCCACCAAAGCCCCCAGAAATATCATTATTTCAATATTTGCTTTCAATTACACTTGCCTAAGGAATAAAATGGTTGTATGGGGGTATTTCTTTTGAATGCCATTTGCCATTTATTCAAACATTTTATTGCTCGAAGTCTGAGAGGAAGGAATATAAATATGTAATAAACCGATTAAGTTATCATATTTTGGTTAAACATTGTTAAATTTAGCAGGGTGTACGACTTGTTTGACAAGTGTTAACCCAGTTCAATGGAGTGAGATTATCCTGGCTACTTGTTGGTCTTTTCGAAAATTGCTAATTGCTGAATTTTCAATTTAAAAATTGCTGATTTTCAATTTAAGTTTTAAATTTATTTCAGCCTGGGATTTGGTTAATAAATAAATAATAAATTAATAGTAAGATAAAAAACACCACGCCCACAAAATTTGTGGAAAAATAAGAGGTCAAATACGAATACCAAATGCACTTGGCAAGGGAATAATTTAAGAGCATGTGCATTGGAACCGATTCAAAGCAATTCAAATAAATTGAGTATATTTTATTTTCCAAAATGCCCTTTTGTTGTATGCATTGTTCCAATAAAACATATATTCTCCCTTATACTTGATATGAATCTGACCTATTTTTCAGGACATGAGTGACTCAATACTAGCTCTCAAAATGTATTGCCATTTGTCAAATTCATTAAATAAATATGCAAAAAGTTATGAAATGTTCGAAGGCAGAGTGTGTACGAAGCTTTAAACCCTTCCCCTATCACAATTTTAATCGACAATCCCCGAAAGACTGCTTAAGGTGCATAAAACAATTTAAGTGCAAAATATCCCTTTAAGGCCATACTCTTGTAACTGATTAATCAAAAATTTCGCATGGGGCGTGGCTAGTCATTTCCAGGCGAAGTATTTTCCCGAATTACAGTATTTATGCTTTCCTAATGTAAAATATTTCCTAAATAATTAAAAAAAAAATGGGAACTTACCTTAGGTGTAGACCGCGAAAACGGCATGGGGGAAAGTACTCTCCCTTCGAACGTTCATGCCTTCGAACAATGTGAATTTTTTCTACTTTTCTTAAGAGATTTATACATAATTATCACATAATTGTCAACAAATGACAATAAGCTAAGTAATATTTAATAGAAATGTTTAAGTCTCTTAGGAAAAGTTAAAGAAAATTCACCTTATTCGAATGCATGATCGTTCGAAGGGAGAGTACTAAAATCAACAATTGAACTGCGTTAGATATCCTAAAGGCCGAACGGTAAGAGATAGCAGCTTGTAGTCTTCAAGAGAATCCCCCTTAGGTCGCTGAAAAGAAATTTTATAATGTTTTTTTTTTATTCTTTTTTCTGCATTTAACTATAATAAAGCGTAAACGATTTCTATGACTTTTTTTTAATTTGTCAGATATTCGAAGATTAACCGATTAAAAATCTCATTCATACATTCTTAGGGGAATGTAGGTATGTTTCGCACAGAGTGAACCTTCAAACGATGCGAATTTTCTCTTTGTTTGCAAAGAGCTGACCTACCATTTCTCATCTCGTTTCATGAGCTTAATAATTATCTATCTTATGGCTAAGAAATGACGAACTATCTCTTTGCAAACAAAGAGAAAATTTACGTTGTTTGAAGGTTCACTCTGTGCGAACCATGCCAACATTCCCCTAAAGTTCCTATTTTTCATATTTAAAAATATTCTTTATGATTTCAAGATATTTTCTTCGATTTGAAAAAAATTCGAGTTTTTCAGGAAAATGTTGAAAGTTGAAGAAAAATTCGAAAATCTTGCGGATAAAGTTTCAGATGGAAGCGTCATCAACGCTCAAGCGGCGAATATGTGAACTTCCACTTTGAAATTTCGATGTAAATTTCGAATAGAAATAAAAATGGCTTTCGATCCTCGAATGCTTTCTTGGAAATTGCGTGTGAATTGACGAAAATTCATTTCGTTTTAAGAAAATCGTCAGATTTGAGAAGGTTTAGGTCGTGGCTTGTTTGTCAGAGAAAGAGATTTGACTTTCTTTGAACTGTTTTCAAATAAATTTAAGTTCGAATAATTAGAATTCAATTGAACTACTAAATTCTAAGAATAGAATTAAAATTCGTAAGAAGAATTGAAAATGAAAAAGGTACCACATAGAGTAAGTGTGCAAAATTCCAGCCAGCTTGCAATTTCAGCCACATTTTTTGTTCCTCGAATTTCCATGAACTTTTAGGTTTTACGTACTCTAGAGATTATACAATGCAAAAGAATAACAAAAAATGGAGCTCCACAAACGAGATGACGTGAAAAGATATTGGAAGAATTCCTGAAGGGCAAGGAACTATGAGAATGAAGGTGGCCGGAATAGGCCACCAATGCTATGTCTAAATTTTTATTCATTTTAAAATGTATTAAGAATGATTTTAGAGAAAATAGAGATGATAAACTGTCTACAAGGTCCCAAGCAACACATTTTATAAAAAAGTAACAAAAATATTTAATTCTTATTAAAAATATTACATTTCAAATTTGAGACTTTGGCGCTTGCATACAACTATGCCGAAATTTGGCACACTTATCCTAACTGTTAATAAACTGTGGCTTGTCACAAGTATCGAAATTTCTTATTCTCTTATTCTGCAAGTGAAAAGGTTATCACCCTAAGATGACAACCCCAGAATCGAAAGATCTGGACAAAACCGAAAAAGTGTTTCCGTCTTGCAAGGATTTCAGACTGGAGATTTATCCCAGTTTGAAAAGGTTTCGAAATTCTTAATATTAAAAAAAATATTGATTTTTACTGTCCATTCCTAAGCCAAAAGTCCCTTAAAAAGAGCATCTCACTTGATAAGAGATTAATTGAACCATATGGCTAAATCTTAGGTTTGCAGCCCGTCTAGGTCTAGGTCTTGGTCTCGGTTTGCTCTTAGAATTTAGTTCTTATCATGTAATTAAATTCAAGAACTTCAAAAACTTGGATAAACCTCTAGGTTGAAGACTAATCTATGTGAATCAGTACCTAAAAGCAACATATATCAACACATTTAGTGTAATGTGCTGAACAGATCTACGGCTTAAGCCGAGAGACGGCTTTACGTGATTATAATCAACATAATAATTGAACCATACTTCCGTAAGTTTCCCACTAAGCCGTCTCTCGGCTTAATTCGTAAGACCGGCTTTAGACTTAATCTAGTCCCCGGCGAGTGGCCTTCAAAGTTGAAGCCGATTTCTTACTTTCACATACAAATGCGTATGGGATTTTTTCTGCACTCGTGATCGTTATGCTAAATATTTAAAAAGTGAGAAGGTTTTCCGTATTATAAGATACCTGTCCGTATGGAGGGATAAATATACTAAATTTTTGTTTAAATAAATTTTTTCCTTGGAGCACTGTGAGCTGAGTCCGAGATCAATTTAGGAATTGGCTTCAAATAGCTCCATATAAAAAGGCCAACTTGCCAGGCGCTTGGACCTAATGTTTAGCCCAGTTCCTGATGATCTCGTAATTCAAAATAGAAACCAATTTGAATGCTGTTTTCAAAATTTAATGGATCACTTGCACATGTTGTCCAACCTTAAGTGATAATTTTACAAAAAATCTTGATTGAAAAAAAAAATAGAGAAGTTAAGCCATATGGCTAAGCCTTAGGTCTGAATGCCTACACTGAGAAAAATTGAGGGTGCGATTAACATTTATTCCTCGTAACTTTAACACTTTTTAGGTGTAAAAATATATCAACATTTATTAATGTTAATTTTACACCTTTTTAATGGTAAAATTAACATGAAAAAGGGTAACTTTAACCCATAATACACCTAAAAAGCATAATATTTACACCGATTTCGGGTCAATAATGCAGGGCAAAATTAACATTTCCGGAATATTATTTTGACTTTTTCGGATTTCTCTCACTCAGTGCAGGGCATAACTCGGAAATAAATTTTCAGGGTAACACTGAGAAAAAAACGAGGGTTAGATTTACTTTTTTTCCTCATAACTTTAACACTTTTTAGGTGTAAAAATATATCAACATTTTTTAATGTTAATTTTACACCATTTTAAGGGTAAAATTAACATGAAAAAGGATAACTTTAACCCATAATACACCTAAAAAGGTAATATTTACATCAATTTTGGATCAATAATACAGGGTTAAATTAACATTTCCGGAATGTTATTTTAACTTTTTCGGATTTCTCTCAGTGTAGGGCATAACTCGGAATTAAATTTTCAGGGTAAAGCATTTCGCGAAGTCTTTGCCACTCCTTTCGTGTGACCAATTGAACGTTTTCTGTGGTATTGAAAAAGGATTGAAATGGGACACAAACATCCGACACATATCTCCCTCCAACATGGAATTTTGTTCTCGATTATGGGCACGTCATTAATTTTAATTGACACCTTTTTCGAGAGGAGAACATTTTGGGGAAGGTGATAGGGAGGCTGAGTTATTTCAAGCTTGGGGAATAGTGTTAAAGGCTATGGAGGATGCTCTTGGTGACACTAAAATGAGCAGGAAGTTTTTGATATGAAAAGATATCCTGCAGAATATTGCTGAGTTGACATACAAAATATGCATTCAAAATTTTGCCCTTCAACTCGAACATTTCTCAAGTACTTTTGATTTTCTGCCGTATATCACGTACATTGGTTTAACTAGTGTTTTACCAGTGAAAAGAGTGTTAAAAAGAAAATAAATTTCCAACAATAAAATGCATTTCTCACACTCCATGCTCCAATGGATCCATTTCAGATGCAGATTATGAAAAGAGTTATTTGATGCAAAATGCAACATGGAAAAATGTTTTTCCACCCAATTCTATCATAAATTACTGCCATAGGGGAATTTGCAGGAGCAGGAGCAGGAGCAGGAGGGCCAGAATGATGCAAATTGAAAATTTTCAGGGTGACGGAAGTGCCACATTTTGCGGGGGTGAATCCTAAATGACAGTTGAAACTGGTGCTTATCGAGGAGCTTCCGAAATAGCACACAACAGTTCTATCCTTTTAGGTCACTATTTGCCTTCGGAATGGAGTGTGTCAGTGTGAAACGATAAATTATTCCGGGACTGTGGATTCAGGAGTTCATTTGGAAAACTGTTTCATCTCTCCGCAGTTAAAATGATCAAATAAATCCAAAAGAATATGTCACCAACAAAATTATGCATAAAAAAACAGTTTACAACAATGTCAACGAGTAAATTTTAATCAAAATTGAAATAATATAGTAATTTAGGATAAATAATGCTTCATGGTACACTGGAAATATTAAAGATATTTTTAGAATTTGTCAAAATAATTCGTTACATCAAAATATCCATGAATGACATTCGAGTTTAAATCACAAATCCTGTCAGAGTTTATCAGTTTTGAACTCTGTCAAAATAAATTTCATCATAATATGAATAGAAGTCTAGTATAAAATCTATGGATGCATTAGAGTTCTCTTATGTTTGTAAATTTATGATATTTAGATTGAGAATAAAGCTTTCAGACATTTAGTCTTTCTATTCTAAAGTGAAAACAACTGCAATTAATCAGTGTTCTAAACCTGACTTTTTGTAAAACAATCTCTCAATATTTCAAAACATAAAACAAATTATTGCAAAATATTCCAGATTTGCAGAAAGCTCGAATTTGTGACTTAGAATTCGAATTCGAATGTCATGAAAATGACATTTGAAGCATGGTTTCGAATGGAAATGAAAAGACATTTTTACTTCTCGTATCGTCCGCATCGTAGCTGAAGTATTTCCCGTTCGAATTTCGAAATATGTCGAAAAGAGGGTGCGTGCGATTAACTTTTTTTCCACGTAACTTTAACACTTTTTCGGTGTAAAAATATATCAATATTTTTTAATGTTAATTTTACACCATTTTAAGTGTAAAATTGACATGAAAAAGGGTAACTTTAACCCATAGTACACCAAAAAAGCATAATATTAACACCGATTTCGGATCAATACTGCAGGGTAAAATTAACATTTCCGGAATGTTATTTTAAGTTTTTCGGATTTCTCTCAGTGAGTAAATGTCCTTTTCATGAACTTTGTCACTTTTGTGAAAGTCGTAGGTTTAATTGAACTTCCAATGGATTTTCGGTTTGGATCAAGGCCTGCTTGGGAGAATTATAACAGAGGTAGGAGAAAATTTAGCTCAGAACAGAACCACTAGGAACACTTTCTTTCCGTACAGAAGTAGATCTTGAAAAATTCGAAAATCTATTTGAAGATCCAAAAAAGAGACTTTCTTACTTCTTGATAATTCCGCAATGTGGTTGAAGTACATCCTGTTCGAATTTCGAAGTGCTCAAGTGTCAAAATGTGTCGGTCTTCACATTGTTGTGAGGAAAAAAAAACAGAACAACGACGCTTACTGTTCTTGTACTATTATTTAATCACTTAGTAATTTTTTTGTTAGCTTTTTAGTGTCATATTGGATAAATTTTCCCCACCTTATTCGAAAATTTAGTATGAAAATTCAAAATTGAATTTGAATTCTTCGAACATCAACGACCTTTTGTGCAAATACAATTCCATTTACCTTTTATCCAAGACACTATTGGAGAATTAAAATTTACTTCTGTTTGGGCTCTTTCGGAGACTCATCGGTTCATAGGACAATGGGATACATTTCGAAATTTCGAAGTTCTCCTGTTTAGAAGACTCCCTAATGGATTTTCCATGAAAATTTGTTAGGAACTTGGAATCTAGAATGTGAATTAGAAAGTAGTTTGCGAAAGTTATTAGTCTTACTGAGAATAAAGCGGTTTTCAGATTTTAGGTTTAGCCCAGTTTTCGGAGGTCTCAAAACCGTAAATAACAATCAATTTTATTTGTTTTTTTCTGAATCTAATGAACGATTTGTACTTAAAATTCAATTTCTAAGTTAATTTTTCCAAAAAATCTTGACTGATAAAAAATTAGAGCAGTTAAGCCATATGGCTAAGCCTTATACGGGCTTCAAACCTAAAGCTTAGCCAAGATTTTTTGGAAAATTATCACTTAAGATTGGACATTACGAGCAAGCGATCCACTAAATTTTGAAAAACCAATAAACTTGGTTACTATTTTAAATTTCGAAATCATCGGGAACTGGGCTTAACCTTAGGTCTGAAGCCGGTATTAGGTATGTAGCCCGTATAAAGCAACACTCCGAAAAGGGATTTCCACCACACTAAATTGACATTTCTTCTGTCGCTTCAAATTTGAACGAGAAGCGTTACAACGGTTTATAAGAAGCCATAATGCCTTCATGTTATTATATCCCAATAAGTCTCTGGAGAAAATATCTTTTAAAGATGCAATTGAAACCTCATAAAATACATTTTGATCCCTTTAAGTTGGAAAATCAGATCCTTTGACGTGTTAATACGATGTACGATTCTCAGTACAAGTGCCTCATCCATCTTTGTCGATTCACTAGCGATTAATTGCAATTTTAATACCACTCAGTGGCTTCAATTTATCCCCTGCGGGTGGTACGATGAAAATTTCAAGGGTGAGATTTTCCATTTAAATTCACATTTGCCGGCTGATCAAATAGAGCTTCTTCTTCGATGGCAGGAAATTGAATTTGCAAATTGGGAGGAAAAATTGCAATTGGATTTGGGGGAGACCATTTTTTATCTTCTCCTTGTAGGAATATCCCTCAAGATATCCACCTATAACCTAGATACTTATATAGGGAAAAAGAAGTCAGAGGAGGGGAGGGTAAATGTGAGCACCACATCAGTAGATTTTTTCCACTTAAATCAGTGACGTGTAGCCTAAAGAATAGAAATCAATTCTAAAGAGTTTTTTCACGCACTTTTTATGTGTCCATTTGCACAAATTTCCTAACCACATCGCACAATTTGTTGCGAGAGACGAAAAGCTCGCACGCGTTTATCATGAGAAATCACTTTGCGTGTCGACCAAAACTCTATTTTCTTCTCCCCATAATACAATATATTCTGTAAGTCTTTTTTTTCTCACCCTCAATTGACTTTCTCCTGCGCACCTTTTTTTGGGCCCCCATCTGTGTCTTTTTTTTGTGGTTAGTGAAAATAGGTCTGAGGACAAGAAATTCAATAAATTAGGAACCAGTCTTTTCACCTTGATTTCGTCCTCAATTAGAAAATTAAGTTCTCATGAAATTTTCACTAGCTCAATATATTTTTGGTTATAGCACCAATATTGCTCGAATTCACAATAAAGAGCAACAGGGTATGTGTTCTGAAAAATTTGATTAATAGAAAATTTATTAAAATGAAGGACATAATTCTTAAGCTTAACCTTAATTTTCTCGATTTAAGAACTCTCTCTGGTTGAGGTTTATACTGTATCGATTCGAAGGTATATCAGAGAGAACTTACCGAAAATCCATTGGAAGTTCGAATTAAACCTACGAGGAAGTTCATGAAAAGAACATTTACTTTTAATAAAACTGAAATTCAAACTCGAATTTTAATTTTCCAGCAAATGTTTAGGTATTTTTGTTGATAATAATCGAAATGTCAAAAATACCAAAAATTCGGAATAGAAGCCAGCGCTAAAACTGCGAATATGCGAACTTGCACTATATACTTTCGGTCGATTCTCAGATGAATTTGGCTTGACTTTAAAATAGCTTTGCTTATTCTAAAGATTATAACTGAATGGTTCCGTTCAGTAATAACCTTTCGAAGAGGCAAAGCCACTCCAAAGCCAAGCCGAAGCTATTCGAAAATCAACCGGAAGGCGAAAGTGGAAGTTCACATATTCGTCGCTTTAGTGCTAATTGTTCTGCCATTTCGAATTTCGATATTCTTGACACTTCAATTGTCCATAATGGCTCCGTTCAGTAATGACCTTTCAACAAAGTGAAGACACTAGAAACATTTCGAAATTCGAACGGGAAGTATTTCAGCCACCACGCGGACGAAATGAGAAGTAAAAATGCCATATCTTAGGCTTCCGAAACTGTTCTTCAATTTTTTTAAACTCTTGCTGGAATGAAGCAAATGATTTCTAAAAGCTTGACTTTACGTTCTTCAATTCTTTACGGATAATTTAGTACAAAAGATGATAGAGAAATCACTTGTATTTAATGGCTGCGTTCAGTAGTAACCTTTCGAAAAGACAAAGCCACTCCAAAGTCAAGCCAAACCTATTCGAAAATCTACCTGAAGCCTAAAGTGCAAGTTCACGTACTTCCCGCTTTAGCGCTGATTGTTCTGCCATTTCGAAATTCGGTATTCTTAACACTTCAATCGCCAACAATGTCAACAATAGTGCGTAAACATTTGTTGGAAAAAGTGAATTTTGTGTAGTTTTGTGGAATTTCAGTTTGGCAGAACGTTCTATTAACAATTTGATTTACATAAATGTCCTTTTCATGAATTTGCTCACTTTTGTGTAACTCGTCGGTTTAAACTTTCGAACTTCCAACGGGTTTTTAGGTAAGTCCTCTCTGATATACCTTCGAATCGGTAAATCGGTATCCTGAAATCGGGAAGGTTATAACTGAACGAGAGGAATGTGTCTTATGGGGCTATTTCAAAGAAAAATGATTTTTTTATTACTTTACTCAAGCGCTTTTACATTAATCGATTTTTCTTTTCGATAATCGATTTTTTATGACTAAATTAAAGTTTTGCAACAAAACCCTTTCATCACTCAGAAAAAGGCAGTTCTAACTTTGTATGGGATTTGCAAAAATGCAGCTCTTGTCTGTAAGAATATTTTAAGAGCCGAATCAACCTAAACATGTCGTGCTTAGAATCAAGAGCTGTTTTCTAAAACAGATCAACTAAGAGCTGCCGTGTCTTGAGATAGAGAGAGAGAGTACCGTCTCTCCAGAGAAAATTTTCAGTGACTTCCAGTGCTGTCAAATGACAGACAAAATAATTCACAGTGCAATTAATTCGCAAAGTTGTGATTGTTTTCGCGAGTTTTTTCAATAAAATTATAGTGAAAATTGTGGGGAGAAGCCTCTACAAGTAGTGAAGTGTCTTGTGGTGCAAAAAAATACAGTGCCGATAAGAATTACGTGGAAATTTGGTGAAGTGAAGCTCGAAAAATAGGAAAATATTTTTTCTTGAAAATTAGAATATTGTGCCCCACGAGCTCGCTCAAGTGTCTGGAGTGTTGTGAAAAGGTGGTTTTTTATTTAGAAAAACTTATATAGAGGAAAAATTAAAAGATTTTTGTGAGATGGTTCGGGTGAAAAAAAAATTGTAAACATGTCGGGCATCTCGCTCAGCGATAATCGGATGGAGAAATATCTTCCCAAATGTGAGTTTTTTTTAGTCAAAAATTGATCAATTTCGCTTGGATTTTAGGAAAACAATAGGGAATGTGAAATATTATAAATTAAGAAGTGTATACGGTGGCATAGGGCAATAAAAAAACGTGAAATTCTATTGTGTTTTTAATTGTGAGTGTACGTCAAAATTGTTGCGATACAGCAGAAAAAATCTGATACTAGAATCAAAACTCGTTATGCTTTGCTCCAAGAACTTGTTAGTACTTAAAATTCTTCCAGAGACTATTTTTGCCATCTCTGAAAATTCAAAGACTGTACGTTCTTGAACCAAAGCATATTTTAAAATAAATGCTTTCCTTCAAGTAAAATAGTCTTTAAGCTCAACACACGAATGCCCGTTCTTATATCAAGAGCTAAATTAAGAGCTGTTTCCACAGAGCTCTTTTCTGAGTGATTATTCGTTTGTGTTCAAAAAATTTTTTAAATAAAGAAAACAGCATCGCTCATTAGAGTACCTAATCTTTTATAATTTCTTTTCGACAACCACTTTGTTAAGACGTCGAAAAGAACATTGTAGTTAAATTCGTGTCATTAAAGCCGCGATTTCAGGCATTTTGCAAAGTGATTTAAACTTGGTTATGCCTTTGATTTAAAAGTCAATTTCCACCTAAAGGCATCCTTCCTACTTTTAATGAAGACATCAATCACATGCATGTCTGAAGAGTGTAAATTTAATAAAGTTTGCATTTTTTATAGTATATATTACAGAAATTTTCACCCTTGCTTTGAAACTTTTGACTCATGATGAAAATTGACGGTGAGATACAACCACCCACATTATTTTTCCCATCATATAGTAAAAGTATTCACGATCAATACTGAAAGTGTCTCCAACAAAAATAAATTTAGTCATTTCCGAAGTGAAGAGACAGACTGAAAATGGGAAAACACCCATCCGATATATGCGATAATCCTCTGGTAAGCACAAAAACCGCATAAGAGAATGTTTGGCTATTCACGAAAATTTGTGTGCACATGCAAAGGGCGGTGGAAAAAGTAAAATTGATAGATGAAATATTAATGCAATATAAATTCACAGTAGAAATGCGATTTCGCTCATTTCACTCCAGACGGATAAAGTTTTAATGAAAATGTATATATCCATTTTCCTGCTATTCTTCAAGCGTTTATTTTCCAACAATATTGCGAGTTTTATTTACAACTCGTGCATTCGCAAGGGGAGGGGGTGGTGTTCAACTATATATCAAGTACACCTTACAATAGAACAAAAGCTTTATTATATAAAATTTTGTTTGAAAAATATCCTGGAGGTTTCCAAGCGAAAACCGAATTAAATTATTTTAATATGATAAATAGGATAAATAGTTCAAAGTTATGGACTGCGCATAGAACTTTTCTATCAAAAAGGATTTTTTTTAATTTTTTGTTCTATTCTATTCAAAAGAAGGATAAAAAGCTTAAATGGTTAAAATTTGAATGAATTCCAAAAAAGCTTATTCATACAATCAATTTCTTTTGCATTGGGTAGAGAATTTTATATCCTACATTTTACCGGTAGCAGTGAATATCTCAAAACTCTCTAGCATTAGGTGTAAACAGTTTAAATTTTATCAATCTAGGTAGATAAATTGGCAGAGGTGTCCATAAAAAATCCTTCTGTTCATTAAATATCTAACAAATGATCATAAATCCTTTGAATAAAAATTTAAATTGCCGAAATACTAACATTTTATATTTCCTTTATTCCAAGAATATTTCGCATCAAGATATTCAAATTTGTTTATTTCTGTTTATTTATTAATGATTATTTATATATCATTCTTGGAATTTTGACCTATCCCGGATTTTGGTCTTTTATGGAAGTTTGAGCCACTGAGAATCTTAGTTTTTGGATTTTTTCAGTTCTTGATTTTTGAATTTTTTTTAGTCAAAATCACAAAGATTTGGACTTATATGGAATTTTGACTTTTCAGGAGTTTAATCTATTCGAAATTTTAGTTCTTTGATATTTAGACCCATTACAAATTTTAGTTTTTTCGGGATTTTGACCCGATCGGTATTTTGATTCTTTGAGATTTTGACCATTTTGGGATTTCAGAAAATCGGAATTTTTATTGACTTAGAATTCCAATTTTTAGAATTTTCGACCCGTTCTCGATTTTGTTTTTCGGAGCTTTGATCTACTTGGAATATTTTGACCCATTACAAATTTTAACTTTTTCGGGATTTCGACCCGTTCGGTATTTTAATTCTTTAAGAATCTGACCATTTCGGGATTTTGGATAATCGAAATTTTTATTGACTTAGAATTTTAGTTCTTTAAGTGTTTTTGTCCTGTTCTCGATTTTAGTTTTTCGAAGCTTTGATCTACTTGGAATATTACTTTTTGAGGATTTGACTCATTCGCGATTTCGTCTTTTTTTCTAGACTTTGATCCATTCGGAATTTTAGTTCTATTGTATCCAAACTTTTGCGAGATTTTATTTCTCAGGGTTTTTTAGGCTATTTGGGATTTTGAATCAGTCAGGATTTGGCTTTCCGGGACTTTGATCCACTCGTAATTTTAGTTCTTACGGATTTCCACCTTTTCGGGATTATAGTTCTTAGGTACTTTGACCTATTCCAGATTTCAACCCATTTGAAAATTTGTTTTTTTTTTGGATTGTGTCTTTGTGTTGCTTTGGGCCATTCGCAATTTTAGTTCTTCTGGATTTTCACAATTTATTTTGTTCTTTAGGATTTTGACCTATTCGGGATTTTGGCTTTTCATTTTGATCTATTCTGAATTTTAATTGTTTGGGATTGTATCCTATTTGGAATTTTAGTTGTTTGGAAATTTGATCTACTGAAAAATTTTAGTTCTTTGGGATTTTGATGTATTGCTGATTTTGGATTTTCGGGATTTTAAGCGTCTGCGAATTTCAGTTCTTAAGGATTTTGACCTTTTCCGGATTTTGGCACGTTCGGAAATTTTGGTTTTTAGTAAGTTTATTTCTTTGGGATTTTAACCAATTCGGAATTTCATTTTCACCAATTTGGAACTTCAATTTCTTTTGGATTTTAACTCATCCGGGATTTTAGCTTTTCGATCTATTCCAAGTTTTAGTCTCTGGGGTTTTGACCCATTCGGAAACTTAGTTTTTTTTTTTTGAGATTTTGACCTATTCGGGGTTTTAGATTTTCTGGATTTTAATTCACTCAGACTTTCAGTTCTTAAGAATTTTGACATAATTCGGCATTTTGTCCCATTCCAGATGTTGGCTTTCGGGACTTTGATCTATTCGGAATTTTATTTGTTTAGGAGTTTAATCTACTGGGAAATTTAGATCCTTAGGATATTGAAGTATTGTGGATTTTCGGGATTTTAATCAACTCGGAGTTCTAGTTCTTAAAGATTTTGACCTATTCCGGATTTCAGCACATTCGGGAATTTTGTTTTTAGGAATTATAGTTTATTCGGAATTTTATTTCCTTGGGATTTTGACGCATTCAGAAATTTAGTTCATTTTTCTTGATATTTTTCTTGATATTCTTGATAATTCAGGGTTTTGGATTTTCTGGATTTTTACTTCTTAAAATTTAAATTCCTGAGGATTTTGACCTAACTCGGAATTATGACTTGACCAACTCCAGATGTTGGCTTCTGAGACTTCCATACTTATTTGACTTATTCCTAATCTTAATTCTTTGTGATTTTGACCCATTCGGGATTTTGGCTTTTTGAAACTATGATCCATTCGAAATTATCAGCTCTTTGGAATGTTGACTCATTCAAGATTTTGACCTATTTATAATTTTAATCCGTTAAGTATTTCGGTTCTTTAGGTCTATGATTTCAAGATTCCGTTCAAGATTTCGAACAATTTGGAATTGCGACCGTTTCAGAATTTTGGCTTTTTGGGATTTTAATCCATTCGAAATTCTAGTTATTTGGGCTTTTGACTCAATCAAAGCTTTGATCCGTTCGGAATTTCGCTCCATTCTTGATATTCAGGGTTTTTTTTCTTTCAGGATTCAAATTTGTGCAACTTTGGCCCATTCGAAATTTTGCTCCATTCGAAATTTTCTCTTCTTAATGTCGACTAATTCGGGATTTTGGTTATCGAAATTTCACTGGGATCCATATTTCGCCAATCATATTACCTAACTTTTGTTTGTTACAGATCTTTAAGATCCCTAATGAAAATCGAATACTAGCCTGATTAATCTTTATTTTTTTCTAATTTTAGCCGAAACAAGAAATTTTAAAAATTAAAAAAAAAATTGTCTTTAATCTCTTGCATTAATTCGCAAAAATTCAAGTGTAACAATTTTGCAACAAAATTTTAAAAATCGTTATTATTTTTACAATTTTGTGCATTGTCTTAAACAATTCTATTTAATTCTTTAATTTGTAAACTTATCTGTTCTTTACCTTTATGTTTATATTTCATTATTTAGAATAAAAAGCTTTATCAATTTAAATCTAAACTATCTGCATAATATTTTATACCAAAGTAACATAATTTAATCTTCAGGACAGGGCATAAAATTCAGTAAGTTTGACGTAATGACTTAGTCATATCTGAGGCCCTTAAGGTCATGTGGCATTTAACTTTAACGGTTATGAAGCACTTCAAATTAATGGTCACCGTGACGTCGCCGCTACTACCTTAAATTTCTATTTTTTTTTAAAATAAATTTGCAATTATTTTTCGTGACTAATTGACGTACTTCAACACAGAAAAAAATATTTTGTAAAAATGTTCGTAAAATTTTGTCATTTGTTCGTGAATGTTCGTCAGGCAAACAAAAATTTACAAACAAATGACAAAATTTTACGAACATTTTTTTGTGTTTACGAACATTTACGAACAAATGTTTGCAAAAGTACGAAAAATTTTCGTCAAGTAATCATGTTACGGACAATGTTTGTGAAAAACTTACAAACTTTTACGAACTTGTTTGTAGGTTATACAATTTACAACATTTCGTAAGTCCCCCATAGGAATTCACAAGCATTTACGAACATTTTTACAAAATATTTTTTTCTGTGTAGTCATAAAGTACAACTTAAAAAATACTTAGAGAAAATTTTGCCTTCGAAAGCACTTTTGCTTCAATTCTCAAAATCCCTGGCCTGCAAAAAAAAACTACCAACATAATTAGTCAATAAATTTATCGCACTTCCACTTGAGCCTAAAAATAGAACTCTGCAAGATATTCTTTTTTGGAATTACCATTCAGCCATGGAAACTGACTAAATTGCACAGAAAGACTTTTAGGGAGTATTAATAACACCCACTCCAAGATTAATGAAAAAAGTGGCAAAAATACGATTATTTACATAAAAAAATTCTTAAATTACAATATTTATCGCATAAATCATAACAGCTCATGCAAGAGATTAGGAAAAGTTTAGAAGGGGGATTAAATGTTCCAAAAAGCATTTTTTAAACAGAGAAAATAGAGCAAATAAATAAATCAAATCAGGATTAGAATGGTATTTTTGTGGAATCAAACAAAAATTTAACAAAAAATTGAATTGTTGACCGGGAAAAGTGCAAAAAATTTATTATATAAAACTTTTTTCGCTGCAATAATTACTGGATTCAGTGGCATTTAGTGATATATTTCATTTTATGCATTTTTTTCTCATTTTTTTGGGTTTTGCAAACAATCCTTCAATTGCCATTAAATTAAATTTAGCTCGCTTTTTTTTAATGTGTCTAAAGTCTGTGAGATGAATTATGGCTTTCATCGGTAAATTCAATAAAATTCAATATTCATATTGAGTGCCTGAAGCACCAAACCACGAAATTTGCTTTAGAAGTCGTCATAAAAAAAAAGAAAGAAATTAATTGTACTTACTACTATCGCAATTGGATTGCAACTAATGTTTTTCTTTTATTTTTTGCCTTCATTTATTAAAACAATATTTCACTGGAATTTTTTTAATGCGGCAATTATATAACAGACGATGGCTCTTCACACCATATGTGGTACACGAGACGTAGGTGAATCACTGAGCCACTGCTGGAGTGTTAATTTAGCGGAAATTAATCACAATTAGATAAAGATAGAAATATGCTGAGCTGAGTAGTAAAAGTCGCAGAAAAATGCAGTCTTTTTGATGTTCTCTTGACCTTTTTTTCCCGTGCTGCTTTTCTTCCGCGGGAATGGCGCACCCAGAAACATCAAATGGGGAAATGCGAATCCCAAAAAGTCCATGCTGAGTGAGAAAATGTTCGTTTTTTATGGCTTTTTAATGAGTGCTAAAAGGACTTTCCTTGAGGTACTCAGCTAAGCTAAATTTAGAAAAAAGATTCCCCACACTTTCTTCAATCCACCACCAAAGTTGTCTAATACGTAGATAAGAATTTTAATTCAATTAAGACTTATTTGGAGCACACAGTAAAGTTTGAGTTTGATTCTCAAAGTGTCTCGACTAAAAGGCAAAAAAATTATATTTGAACAAAAAGTCGTTGACGTTCGAAAAATTCAAACTGAACAGGGGTGGATAATTATGGCCAACGAGTGAACTATGAATGACAGATCGGCAGATCGTGCCGATCAGTCTACAAGATCGCGCTGATCGGCACCCAAAGTGAACCGTGAGCAGCAGAACTGTTTACTCCTTAAAACTGAATTTCGAATTTTCATGCTAACAATTTGCGTAGGATAAGGAGCTCTTGAATGAGTTATTATAATTATAAGAGATTTAATAATGAGCCTTATTGCTTTGATTTCCCCTGCAACAATGTGAAGACTGACACAAATTTACATTCCAGACAATTCGAAATTCGAAAAAGGGGTACCTCATTTCGAGGGACTATAGCCAATCTGACCAAGGAACCCACGGGCAACCTAGGGAACTTACGCGTAACCTGGGGAACCCATACATTTTTAGGGAAACCGGGGAACTCCGAAAACTCGCGAAGAACTCAGAGAACCCATACAGTTTTCAGAAAACCTAGGGAACCTATACCTTTTTAAGGGAACTAGGGGAACTTGGGAAACCCATGGATATTTCAGGGATTCCAGAGAACCCATACATTTTTTTTTACAGAGAACCAGAGGAACCCATACATTTTCCAAGGATCCAAGGGAACCCATACATTTTTTAGAGAACCCGGGGAACTCGGAAAGCTCAGGAAGAACTCAGAGAACCCATACAGTTTTCAGGAAACCTAGGGAACCTATACTTTTTTAATAGAACTAGCGGAACTTAGGAATCCCATGGATATATCAGGGATTTAAGAGCACCCATACATTTTTTCAGAGAACTCATGGGGAATATATAGATAAGACATCGGAGAACTCACAGGGATCCAGGGGAACCCATACAATTTTTAGTGAACCTGAGGAAGTCGGAAAATTCACGAAGAACCCAGAGAACCTATACATTTTTCAAGAAACCCACGGATCCTATACATTTTTGGGCACCAGGGGAACATGGGGAACCCATGGATAATTCAGTGATCACAAAGAACCCATACATTTTTTCAAATAAATCATTGGGAACATAATATACATATTTTTTAGGGAACTCATGACGGGACACCCATACATTTTTAAGGGACCCCGGGGAAACTACGCTTTTCAGAGAACTTACGGGGCACCTATACATTTCACTTTTCGAAAACCCGAGGAATTCCGAGAACACACGAAGAACCCAGAAAACCCATACGTTTTTCAGGAAATCCAGGGAATCTATGCATTTTAGGGAACCAGTGGAACATGGGCAACCAGGAGAACGTGAGGAACCCATGGATTATTCAGGGATCGCAAAGAATCCATAGATTTTTTCAGAGAACGCATGGGGAACCTATACATTTTTTAAGGAACTCATCATGGGACCTTGGGGAACTCGGAGAATTCACGAAGAACCTAGAGAACCAACACGTTTTGTCAAAAAACCTCATAGGGATCCCTCACATTTTTCAGTGAACCAGGGGAACATGGGGAACTCATGGATTTTTCAGGGATCCTAGAGTACCAATACATTTTTTAGAGAACTCACGGGGCACATATACTTATATTTTTTAGCGACCCCGGGGAACTCCAAGATCTCACGAAGAATCCATAAAATTTTCAGGAAAAACCGGGTCACGCATACATATTTTTGGGAATCCGGAGAAATCGAAGAAGTCACGAAGAACCCAGAGAACCCATACATTTTCTCAAAGAACTCACGGGGACTTCATTATTTTTTCAGGGAACCTGGGGTACCTATTCAAGGAACTTTTCAAGGAACTCAGCGGGTTCCCATTTTAGGGAATCCGGGGAATTCATATATTTTTCAGGGCGCCCACTGCGAACTCAGAGAACCTATACTTTACTTCGGGGATCTGTGAACTCGAGTCATTCTTATTGTTTGGTTTTAGTTACCCTTCGAATTCGAACACTTTATCCTTCAGCCATCATGCGGTCGAAAGGAAAAGTAAAAACGTTTCTTCTTTGATTTTCGAATTCGATCTTCGAATGACATTTGCCTTGGGGAAAATTCGTCTTTGAGAACTTGGATTACCTGTACCCTCAAAGATAAAGCATTATGAAGAAGAATTAATACAAATAGACAAATCTATCGATATTCAAGACGGTACAATTTTTGTTGTTGTATGATTTAAAAGGAATCCTCTCCCTGATAATAAGATTCATTATAGAATTACATAGAAAAAATTAATTTAGGCAACGCCCTGATTAGAAAAGAAACCTAGCTCAAGTTGATAGTTTCAAAATTTCAATATTTATTTAAAACCATTTAATTATTAAATTAGTAATAAAATATTTTCGATATTTAAAAGATAAAAAAGCTAATGAAGAAACATAATCATTATTTCTATAGTGGGCAAAGTTTTATCCAATTTTCAACTAAAGCAAACAAATATTTACTACACATTATAAGAAATGATTTTCAAAATCTTAGAATTTTGACGACGCTTTTTAATAATCTGTCTAGATAACACATAAAAAAATTTAATCTCTATTAGATTAATTCGGTAAATTCTTTAAAATGGCCGTGGTTTCTGAAGATGCTTTAACTTTCAACAAATTCAATTCATCCTCGTAATTCTCAATATTTATTTTAATTCATAATCCAGAGACTTTGGCTTTCTTACATACTTCCTCTAAATAAAAAAAAAAGAAAAATAGGTAAATAGTTTAAAAAATTCAAAAAACAAACAAAATTTTTAAGGAAAAAATTTACAATTGATAACCTTACCGCGATTAAAGGGCACTAAAAATGCTACTTGATACTGTTTGCTTTTCTGGTCGTCTTTTGTTACAAAAAAAAACAAGTCCTATAAATTGAATGGAAAGATGATCACTTAGCACTAAGGTTCTTTTAAGCCACGCCCACAGTAATTTATTTGTCAGTTTGCACCTAGGATGATTAACTAACGGATGGAGCATTTTAATTCAGAAATGGTATAATTTTCTTAAATTCTTTATAATTTTTAAGTCTTAGATCCCACAAAAATAAATATAACACGAAATGGTTGGCACATGTACGGAGAATATTTTTTTATTGAATTTAAAATGTTACTGGTGTTATAAATAGAAAATTTTTCAGAAAAATTAAAAAAAATTGCGAATTTTATGTCTTTTTCAAATGTGTTTTAGGAACTGTTATCCTCGTGCAATCATAATAAATTTTGAGCCATTAACAGAACATTGGATACTTTTTCATTTGGTAAAAGTTTTAAAATGATTGCATTTGGTTTTATACTAAAACTAAAAAATCACTTAAGAGAAAATATACCATACTTTTTTATGGAAAATGTATGAGAATGCTCCGCCCTGGTTTGTACAGATGAAAAACACTTTTGGCTGCTGCAATACCTTAAAAAAGCGCGATATAAATTTAAATTGAGATATAACTTACTGAGCAATTCGTTCAAGCAATATTCATTAACTCATTCAAGAAATATTACTATTGAAAAGTAGTCTCAGAAGAATAAATTTAAATTGATTCCACAGGATATATTTTTAATTTTAAAGTTAGACTGTTGTTTTTTTAATTAGTATAAAGATTTTCCAAATAGGACAAGAGATAGTTTCTAAAAGTTTCAGACAATTAAAGTGAATTAATCAGTGGTCGGCGCAACCGAAGGTTTACTGACTAATGGTCCTATTCCAATAGAAATAAACATCTTTTTAGCACTTTTCTGTTCGTTAGTGCTTCTGCAATATCGACTTTTCTTTGTATTGGTTCCTGTCACAACTGAAGAAAAGAGTCGAGACAGGAACCAAAACAAAGAAAAGTAGATAATGCAGATGCATTTGAGAATAGCAAAGGGCTTCTACTTAATCGACTTTTTTTGTATATTGATTCCTGTCATGACTGATTGGAGGTTTCAAAATACAGTAAGGTTTGGGAAAACAGTCGAGACAGCAACCAACACAATGAAAAGTCGATAATGCAGAAATACTTGAGAACAGTAATGTGTTAGAAATAAATGCCATTTTTTCAATAGAATAGCACCATAAATTTAGTTAATATTCCAAATACTTGAATTTGACAAGCTTTAAGTCATGAACTCTACGGTTTCATGACAAAACCTACCATTTTTTCACGTAATACAATACGAATATTTTCTGGAAAAATGTTTGAAAATAAATATTTCCCTCAGGCAAAAGGCTATTATTATTAATTGTGTAATAACTACAACCCTTCTTATACAAAACTTAATGTCTCCTTCTAACGAAATTTGCATTTTCCTAAAACTATTCGTACATGCCAATTTTTGCTTAATCAAAAAAAATATAGACTTAAAAATGTTCATGACTCTTATGAAGTTATAAAACGGAATTTTTGCAGAAAGCTCAATAAAACTTTCAACCAACATTTGCAGTAAAGAATTATTCTTCATCAAGAGTAATTAAACGACAAATCAACAATATAAAAATGTTTTTGGGTGAAATCCCATTAAAGTGTCATAAACATAGCTATGAGTGAAGAAGTTATAAACTTTATGGAAGGAATTCAAATACTTCATGGAAAATAATGAGAAAATCACGATAAAATTGTATGCAAATCTTCATTTGAATCTATTTTATAACGTTGGTAGTGCATAAAAAGAGTAAAGCTTTAATACTTAGGGGAAACCTTTGCAGCTTCGTACATTTGCAGCTTCGTAACAGTCAATTTTATTCTATTTTCTTTATTCTATTTTATGCTTTCTAATAATTAGTTCAATATTTCATATTTCCTAGAAAAATTAGGAGCCTAGGCCCTTTGCCCTTTGAAATTTGAGAAAAATTGGATAAAATTGATTTTAAAGCGTTTGATACGTCCTACAAACGGTTGAAACAAGTAGATTCAAGTTCCATTTAAATATTTATGTAAAAATTAATGTATCCGGGTGTAGTGTTTACGGTGAAAAGAAGGCGTACGAAGGTGGACAGATTCTGTACGCAGCTGAGCAATTCGCGGCAGCTTTGAAAAAAATTGTCACTAATTTTTTTTATTTTTCTGTAGAGAAAAATTCGAGGATTTCCAGGTATTTTGTGAGGTAGGATTATAAACCTAATAAGTAAGAGACTTTTTTGACATAGTGGTATAATTAATTTTTCTGTACGAAGCTGCAAAGGTTCCCCCTAAAATAAATTCTATTGATTAGAATTTGTGTTTAATCTTCAAATATTCACTCAACTATTCCTAAACTTCATTTCATTTTTTTTTATTTGCAAAAAAAACAAATTATTGCATATATTCTGACGTAATGTAGTGCAATTAGCTCTAATAAAAAACAATTATTTGATGTTATTCAATAAATAATTTCAATTGAAGGCATTTATCGCGGCAAAATAATTACAAAACTACAACATGCAAAATTTCAAATGAAAAAACTATTACACGCATTTTACACAAGTTTCCTAAATTTATTATTTAACATTTTCATTATGGAAACTCACGCAAACATTTCGGGGTATTTCATCTTCCACCACATTTTATTGGAAATTTTCTGAGAATCTTATCTAATTATCATAACTTTGATACAGATGATCAACTCTGCATTCTTCAAAATGTAATTCCAGGGAGAAGCCAAAGTAGTTGGCTAGTTTGAGTAACAAGAATCCATTACTCAACTCTACAAATCCATCCACTTTTATCTCTTCAATTCGCGCTTTGAAAATGTTAAAAAAGAAAAATCATAAAAAAATGATGAGCTAGTGCAGAGCATTACAAGTAAATTTGCACGCATTCAGGAAAATGCACCAAAGGAGAGTACAATCGGAAAAATGGATGAAAGTTATATCCCCGTGGAAGAGCATTGTATGAAATTCAGCCCGTGGGAGGCATGAGTTTCATATTGTGTGCCAGAGGTTCTATTGTTGAAGGTGGAAATATGGGTGGGAAGGAAGAATTATTGCAAGGTGAATGTGGTGAAAGGATATGGCAAAAAATACTGCAAATGCCATGAAATAAATCCACCTCTCTCCAGGGGTTTTAGTTTCTTTTTTTTTTGGGCGAAGGGGGTCAGGCTCCAGTCCTCCATTTTTAACATTTTCCAACGGAAATAATGTGAAAGTTCTAAGTGAGGGGGTGGTTTATACCGGGGATTTTGTATAGAGAACAAGTGTTGAGAACTATGGCAATTGAGCCAAAAAGCCAAATTTCTACCATCACGATCAGAGTTTAAGAAAGGAATTGTCGTTTCCGGTTAACGAGGATTTGCATATCAAACTAAATTTAGTTGGATTTAGTATGTTATATGAAGCACGTAGCCTTGCAGATATGGTAGGGGTCGATACACAAACTTATGCCCTTTGCAGATCTGAAGATAAGATAAGAAATGGCTCAGTGCAAAAATATTGGACTTGGTGTTAGATAACAAGTACACTTTAACTTCTTGCTTAAGTATCTATCTTTCGCTTAATGATTTTTTTTAACCCTTTGAACGCTATATCCCAAGTAGCAAAGTTAAGTCGGAATAACGTTATTTTATTATACTACGATTATACTAGTGTAGTAGGACTGTTGAGCCTCTGGAGGGAGAAAGCCCTTTCTGACGAAGACTCTTCTAAGCCAACGGTATCTATCACTGTCCAGTTGGGGTGGTAATTCTGAGGGGTGCTATAACGGCTAACTTCAGAAAGTAATATATAGCCGATAGATGGTATGAAAAGCGCTCGATGGACTCCCGAAGCTATATACGAATCGGAAACTGAGAGTAACTCTGATTCGTAGCTCCTCAGGAATGAGCAATGGGGGCTCCACTCAGGGAGCCTAGCGATGAGGGGCACTCCAACATGTTCCTTACAGTTACTTACAGTTACTTACAGGAAATGGATTTTTGATCAGTAAATTAAGAAAATTGATAACAAAAATATTCAAATTGGTCAGAAACGGTCCATAATCATCCACAATCATAATGATGCTATTGCAGTGAAAACCGAATATTCTTTTTAGCACCTTAATGTTCTCAAGTGCTTCGGAATTATCGACTTTTCTTTATTTTGGTTCCTGTTACGACTGTAGGGCGTAGGGTACTTTTAGAACACAGCGAGCTTTGAAGAAAACAGTTGAGACAGAAACCAACACAAAGAAAATCGATAATGCAGAAACACTTGAGAACAGCAAAGTGATAAAATAAGTTCATTTTTCATTGTAATAGCACCATTACTGAAGGTTAAGTAGTAATAATAATTAGTAGTAATAATAATAATAAGTAATAATTAGTAGTAGTAATAATTTTGCCAATAATATTTCACTACTTACCAATTTTTATTTTTACTGACCATTTTTACTAAAATTTTATCTTGTATCTTTTTTATTTAACTTTCCTCTAATGTAAGATGGGGTACAGTAGAGTCTTCTAAATTCGAACGCTCGGGGGGGGGGGGGGTATTTTTAACATTTCCCACCTCCCAAATTCGAACGATTTTTTCAAAACTAAAGAAATTTGTGTGAGATTAAATTGTACTTTGAATCAAATTCCCGTACTTTCTCGCAAGTCTTAGTGGTAACATACTTCCTCTTCATTTTATACGATCATAAAGTATGAAAACATTCTGGAAGAAGCACATAAATATGATTATCATTCATACAGAATACGGTTTTTTTTAACATAACCCCAGAATTGACATTTCGAATCCAAACGTCGGCGTCGTTAGAATTTGAGAGATTCAGATTTGAGAGACTCTAGTGTAACGTATGGTATTTCGAGACACTTTTCAGCACTTTCAAATTTCAAACAGCTTGACGACTTCTCAAATAATTTTTTTCTTTGTTGATACAAATATTTATGTTCCTTATGCTATCCAGAATAAGATTCTGATCGAAAAATGTTGAAAAATGCATCATTTTTTATACAAAATAGCAAGATATGTGAAGAAGGAAAAGTGGTATATTTCGGGACAGACAAAAGTCGCTATTATGCAAATATATTTCACTGAGCCTGATTATTCACCTTTAAGTAGAAGTTCTAAACTTCACTCTTTCATAAAAATTTTGTTTAAATTTCACTTTTAAAGTGACTTAAATCGAAAAATCTAAGCACTGTTTGTGTTGGCATCTGCAAAATTGACCACACTGAAGGTTTTGTAAAAAGTGGAGTGTGATACTAGCAATTCACGCGTATTTAACGCTTCAAATTAATTTTTTTTTTAAATTTTTTTATTGCACAATCTGTCTTTTCAAGGAATGAAAAAACAATAAGTACATAATTTCAGTTTACATAATATCTCAGGTTATGTAAATAAACGGTAAGGGAAATAACTAAATTTACCTTAATTTTATTTATTTTTTAAATTAAATAAAATTTTAGAAGTTTAATGTTCATCTGATGCTTAAAGAGCTTAATATTTCATATAGAACTTAAAAATAATTAGAAAACAAATATTTATGGCATTTTTGAGGTGTCCCAAAATATTCATATTAGGGTAAATTAAAGTAATTCAAAACCTGCTCCAAATGGAAATTTTTCGCTACTCCAAATGGAAACGTCATTGTTTTCAAAATAAATACAGTACTAAGTTATTATATTTATATATTTTCTATACCACAGTTTCATTATTTAGTTTATTTTGCTCTAAATAGAGCGAAAATCCATTAATATTCACAAATTTTAATTTGTTTATTTCTCAAAAAAATTAAAAGTGTACCTTTTCACCATCGAATTTTTCATAGATCGACCATATTTTCCAATGAAAAACACATTAAAGTGACTGTTGTTTATTCGTTTTGTTTAACATTCATGTCATATTTCTGACTAATTTTAGTTTAAGTGCTAATCTTTATTGCTAACGGTACGTGAAGTTTTCAAATGAAATAATTACCTATTAATGAACAAAAAGTTTTTTCTGAAGTGACTGCCAATTCTTCGACAGGAAACCCTGGAAATATGATTTTTTTGGAGAGATTTTCTTATTGTTTTAGATGGGAAAGGAGAAAAGACCAGGAATAAGAACAAATCCTGCACTCAAGAGCAACTCAACAAGGTTTTGGAAGCCTTTCGTCGCGGTTTCACTTATACACTGTTTGTCTACAATTAGAAACTTTCCCTTGTCTCCATATTTGGATTAATTTGTTTCCAATAGAAGCATTTTACACTCGCGTATTTTTCTTGTCTTTAAGAAGTTTTCAAATTATATCTAAAGAATTTTCACTAAACAGTAACATTCTAGAAGAGTCAAGGAGCAAATTTATGTAATTCTCTTCTGAAAAAATATAAACTTGATGTGTTGAATCTTCTGTCAAAGTTAAAGCGTCTGGAAATGGTATTAAATTAGGGCATTTACCCTACACTGAGAATAAAAAGAGGCTGCGATTAACTTTTTTTCGTCATAACTTTAACACTTTTTGGGTGTAAAAATATATCAACATTTTTTAATGTTAATTTTACACCTTTTAAGGGTAAAATCAACATGAAAGAAGGGTAACTTTAACCCATAATACACCTAAAAAGCATAATATTTACACCGTTTTCGGATCAATACTGCAGGGTAAAATTAACATTTCCGGAATGTTATTTTGACTTTTTCGGATTTCTCTCAGTGTATGTCCCGAAAAGCACCTTGTCCAGAAATACCACACCTTACCCTACTGTAATTTGAAATCATGTCTAAATTGGAACTTTGAGATTTCCTAACGGTTTAAGGTGGCTGAAGAAAGAAACAAGGAAGAAGTACTCTCGAATGTAGAGCCTTGTAGGGGAAAGCGCGCTACCTTCGGACGACTTATGCTTCGCACTTATTTTAATAGCTAGTCCAATGCCTCAAATTTTCAGAAAAAAGCTATGAATGAAATCCATAAGGAACATTGAGAAAAAGCTGAATTGTCCCAAGCTTGATTCGTCCAAAAGCAGGGCGCTTTCCCTTATTTGTTCGTGGTTTTTTTCTCTTTGATCGTCTGAAACAGTGAGTTGGGTAAAGTGGTACAAGTCGGACAGTGGTACAAGTTGGACAATGGTACAATTTGGACAGGGCTTTTTGTCTTGATAAATTTAGTACTTCATTTTTATTTGTATATTTTTAATGCTTTAGTTTTGTAATTTGGTTCCTTGTGCTTAAAAACAAATTTTGTACTGTATTTATCAAGAAAAAAGCCATGTCCAACTTGTACCAGCGAATTGTCCAAATTGTAACACTAATTGCAAATTATATCACTTTACCCTAACTCTCAAAATTCCAAAATCGACATGATTCCGAATTACCCCATTTTACCCTAGACCTCTGTAGTTATTGAGTTATTTACTATTATCGCAAACCAATAACATTATTCCACTAAATAGAATTTTTAATTGGACATTAATGGGAAAGAATTTCAATTGAATTCTCCAAATTCTTTTTCAAGTGAAAAATCTCCAGATCTTTTGTCTTGAAAATTCTCAAAGGCCATTCATTCGCTTGTGAAACAATAACAGTAGAATAGGGCAGAATGGTAAGATAAACACTATGAGGGAGAAAGTTGTCCATTTGATGATGAAATAATAAACCCCCCGAGATATACCAACAAATAGTGAATTGGAAAATTCTCAATTGGTTCTATCTTGAGTAAGCACAATGTACATTCACGCTGACCCAGATAATGTGCCATAGGTTGGGGTATAACTAAGTCTGGAAGGGGGTTGGAATTCAGCTTTTATAGAGAAATTAATTTCACATTAGGGGCGAAAGAGTGGATGAGAAAAATCTGTCGTGGCAGCAAAATTTTCGAATTTTCATGGGTGATAAGGAGTGTTTGGCGAGACATGTAAGATAATTCAATATCTCAATGAATTTTCTTCATTAAACCTCCTTGGCATTTTCCCTCTCACACTCAAGTAAATTGCATTTTCAATTAAATTGCATCGGGGCATTGCACTTTGGAAGATATTCTATTGATAAATCGTTTTTCTTGCGTGTGTATTTTCATTCCCTTTTACATTTTTCCAACATCTTTGCTGATGTTTTCTCTTTTTTTTCCTTTTCCTTTTTATTTTGCTCTTCCACCAACCATTTTTCCGGCTCTTTGCATGCGACACAATCTATTTTAGGGATTATTTTATTTGCAAAAGTCAACCCAATGGAGGGAACTGCAAAAAAGAAACAATGAACAAAACAACTCTGGCACAAGACGATGCCAGATCCAAGAAATGCCATCTGAGAGAATGAAAATCTTGTATATTTAGACACTGAGTCCCATCAAGTACATTTTCAAAATCAAACATTGAAGAACTTTAGCATTTACTTGTGAAGTGCGAGAGTTTTGAGTAAATTTTAGATGGCAAACATTGCTCTTCTACTGACTTCCTCATGAAAAATTATGATAAAGGTTATTTAGCTTATGGAAAATGTGATTCCTTTAATGGATGTTTGAATTATGAACCATGTCGAAAGCTGTAGTAGGGGAAGGCTTAGCACACAATGCTTTGCTTTAATTAATCTGACCTATATATACACTAAGAAAAAATCTAAAAAGTTAAAATAACTCTATGGCAGAGTTGAATTAACTCTACGAATATCGATGTAATTGTTACTCTTTTTCGTTGTAAATTTTAATAAATAGAGTTGAAACAACTCTTTGTGCGAGTTGAATTAATTCGTCGGTTATCGATGTAATTATTACAATTTTTCGTTGTAAAATTTCATCTCGACTGAAGTATATGCTTAAGTGTTTTTGTTTTCAGAATATACTTCAGGAAAAAAGATTTTGGTGTGACAAAGTTCATATGGAACATCATGAAATATGCCTAATAGAGTTTCATGAAGACATGTTTGTGCATCATACGTGATATTTCGCTCGAAATGTAGGGAACTTGAGATAAAGAAAATATTAATAAAGAAAATGATAAAATTAAAAAAACATGAAATTCCAAAATATATCCATTTTAGGATTTGAAAGAGTTATTTTAACTCTTAAAGCGAGCTATTTTCAGTCTCAAAAAAAGTTATTTACACTTTTTTGTCAAGTAAATTTTAGGAAAAAAAACAGTTAAAACAACTCTTCCGAATATTACACCTAAATAGAAGTAAAATCAACTCTAAAATATAGTTAATCGAAAATCACAACGAAAAAGAGTCAATTCAACATTCGTTCGAGTAAGTTTTACTCGATTATTTTTCTGAGTGTAGCTATTTTGTAGCTGGCCTTAAGTCACACGTTTTCGGAAGAAATATGAAGTGTTCGAAGCTATAGGGGAAAGTGCCTATACTTTGTACGACCCCAAGCTTCGTAATGACCTAAAAACTGAGAACTTTTCCCTAGTTTTTTTTTTGAAATGTGGCTGCAATTAGTCACATTTATTGAGGAACATAGGGAAAATTTGGTCATTAAAAAGTTTGGGATCGTACGAAGCATGGGCACTTTCCCCTAATGTTTGAGAAGCCTGAGAGCCATTCCCTAGTTTAATTTCGAAAATCGTAGGTTCGGCTAACTTTGCCCCTTTTTAGTAATTTTAGCTCTCAAGAATGGTCTTCAACCATTCGATCTACCAAAATGGATCGGTGAAGACCATCCTTAAACGCTAGAATTAAAGAGAGACTGATGAACAGCAAGTGAGCAAAGTCACCCGCATGTACGGTATTTTGAAGTTGTTAAAAGATCTCAAGACTAAATAAAACAAATAGTTATACAAATACGTCTAATATTTATATTGATCCTAATAAATTTCCTCTTTCATCACTCAGGATATTTTATTGCTCAAACTTAAAGAGAGACCAGTTATAAAATCCACTTTTTTCAACTTGTGATATGGCTAGTGGCCAAACGGTGAGAGATATCGACTTTCGGTCTTTGATGACCCCCTCTTTCTCCCCCAAACCATGTTTTTTTGGTTTATTTCGAAAACAGCTTCTACGATTTCTTTTCCTTTTTAATATGTTTTAGAGGTATTCAAGGCGAATATTTTATCCTTTAGATACCTATGTTCGAAAACTACTTCAATATTGAATTTTTGAAGATCAACGTATAACCACTTTAGAGGGCCTATTTTTCTACACATTTGCTTAAATTTGAATTTTTCTGAAAGATCTTGAAAGTTTCAACCGGACTGCATCGGACATAATCGGTCATGAGTCAAAATAGTATCAAGATGTACCTTGCTCGGATTTACTTTTTTATTTGTTCGAATGCTTGTTACTCATGCTACAGACCTGTGCTCGTTAAAAGTCGTGTAATATCAGAAATTTTGTGTTGATAATTTTAATGATACTCATATAGAAAGAAATTGTTTTCTTGATATCTTTGTCGGAAATACAATGAACCTTGCAGAAATACAAAGAAATTAAATGCAAATATCACTTCAAATGGAAAGTTCTTAAATCTCGCGCAATTCAACTGTGAGAGAGAGATAGAGACACAAATAACTCAAAATCTCTGAAATGCGACAAAATATTTTCTTCTCTATATTATCCTAATTAGCAGGTCGTGTCCCTTCTTGTAATATGTACTTTTGCATTCCTTATTAACCAAAATAGTGTTGTACAGAAGGGTTTTTATCAAACCTATCTTGAATTTTGGGACAGCTCAAAAGAATATGAGTCTTCCAGCTCAAAATTTCATCCCAATGTTTTTGTTGTAATATCGAAAATTATTCACAATTAACCCAAATATTTGTATTCAACTAAATTATTAGAATGATTTTCTTGTGAAAATGACTTAACTCTAAGGCTAAGGAATTAAACAATTTTCACATTAAAAAACCTTTCATTTTCTCTACGTGAATTTTCGCGGTATTTCGAAGAATGACAATAGACACTACCAAATTCACTCCGGCTTTTCTTTTAGCTCAGGCCTGTGCTAAAATATTCTAAAACCTAGTTGGGCACTCAATGGGTCAAGTGGTAGAGCACTCGCTCTATGATGCGAGTGTCCCGGGTTCGAATCCCCTTTAGGTCATCAGGAATTTTTATGGCGTTAAAGGTGTTCGAATTGCGTCCAGTGAGCTTCACTGCACTGGACTGACAACCCCATCCCTGAAAAAATAATAATGGATGTCCCGAACTCCCCTTGTGGGAAGGCCTAGTTCCTCTATGGAACTTTGAGCCAACAATATTATTAATCTTATATTAGTTCTCTTAAGCAATTTCTTATTTCGGAATGTTTTTTTCTTAATTTATCGATCAATTTAACCGGTAATAAAGTGGTATGTACGTACCCAAAGCTCTGCCTCGAGATCGAGGTCTCCTCACAATGGCTTGCATAGCTTTTCTAAGGAATCTTCCTTCATTCATGCGTTGAACATGTCTATACAATCGAAGTTATGATCTCTCAACCCTAAGAAGCAACTCCTCGACTCTTAGCTCCTCACGAACGGCCACGTTCCTCACTCGACCTAGATTTTTTTATTTTTCGCACAGTTTGATAAATTTCGAATCATTTCCATCCCTAAGTGAATGTTAATAGGATTGTGCCCTATTTCTTCCAAAACCGGATTTTTTCCATTACAAGGCTTGACCGGTCAACCGCTCGACCAGTCAGCAGACCGATTTTGATATTTATCAGTCATTTTCAGAATCAGGAATTTCTAAAACTCCTACCCT
The DNA here is from genome assembly GCF_024763615.1 of Phlebotomus papatasi. NCBI lineage: Eukaryota > Metazoa > Arthropoda > Insecta > Diptera > Psychodidae > Phlebotomus > Phlebotomus papatasi. The sequence goes on along the minus strand of NC_077222.1, from coordinate 104,083,210 downwards.
GTGATTATTTTCTCAATCGAATATTCTTGATTAAGGAGCAGCATCGCAAGAGCTGCGATTATTAAAGAATCCCAGATGAAAGCCAATTTCTCTCTCAGAACACCGCCACTTTTCATCTGGATGCAATGGCAAAGACCATGATCGTGAAAATGTGCATTATTTATGCATCGCAGACTCTATTTAAATTGGCTGTCGAGTTCAACACTACAAATACTCAACATTGGTGTTTGGATGTTGAGCTATTGAGAGAATCGTGGCTGATTTTGCCCCATCCATCTTCTTCATATCTCGCCGGCAAATTAGTCTTGATATTCAAAGAAATTGGCACTTGGTAAAAAATGCACGATGGATGGTAGAAAAAAACGCAGTCAATGGTGACGAAGATGATCATCTCGTTTCACACGGTAAAATGGGAATTGAGAAAAAAAGATATGAAATTGTACATTAGCAGAGCGAGCAGTGACCAAACACGGCTGATTATGTGGATTTCCGAATCAGTAGGTTAACACGATCATTGATCATCATCCTCCACCATCAGAGAGAATTCCAATGAGAGACGTCGCGTGAAACATTTCACTCCAATTTTAAACACATACAACTTTTCCCGTCTCAAAAGCAACAGAGCTGCACCCTCAAGACCCCAACTTTATGGTCAATGTCTTCCAACTGTAGACAAATTTAACTGCACAAAACTGTTGTTTTATCAGACAATTTTAGCTGCGGTCTGACCACAATTTATATTTCATGATGATAATCAGAGAGGAAAGTTATAGCTTTTACTGTTTCAATCAAGTCACAAGGTTTACAATAAAATTTATACTATTTCGAGTGTCTTCAATTAAGTAGAAAGGTGAGGGTGGAGCGGTTTTAATTTGAAGAGATTACCATAAGTTTTGTTAGCAAATTACCAAGCATAGTATCGCATAAGGGGAAATGGGGCAGCTTTGAATTGGGGCGTCTTTACAATAGGGCTTTTGTCTCGTATTTTTAAATGGAACTGGACCTTACCATGATATGAGCGCCACAAACTATGGAGCTAAATTACAATATAATAAGGCTCAGTACCATTTGAAAGTAGAGTACAGCAAATAATGTGCTAGGTTTATTTGTGCCAATATCGGGAACTGGTCAAAATAGGTCTCATGACCTAAGACCTGGGTAAGGGGGGTTAGGGAATGGGGGGATACAAAAAAAAACATTTGAAAGTACACTCAGTCCCGAGATTATGCACATTTTCGGGACCGAAAAAAACGCGCGAAATGGCTTTATGCATCGAGAAAATTTGCATACCCGCAGGCGATTTATTTTGAATGAATCGGCCGTAGAACGAATTTCGCGCGGAGTAAAAGTAGTCAGAGCAAAAAGATTCAACTGTTTTATTAAAAATACATTAAAAAACAGTACTCTTTGGCCAGAGTTCTTCAATAAATGGTTAGAATATTTCAAATTTTTACCCTAATAGCTCCGGCACACCTTTTAGATCAGGAAAATTTCATAAAGTCGAAATTCGGATCCCCTTCTTCCTCACATGTTTTGCATATGTCTATCTCATTCTCTCGCATTCTTCTTCTTATCTTAAATATCACTCCAAATTCAATTTAGTTCAATCTAATTTGGTATGCGAAAGAATGAGATAGTCTTATGCAAAACATGTGAAAAAGAAGGGGATCCGAATCTCGATTTAAGGAATTTTTCCTGATCTAAAAGGTGTGCCGGAGCCATAATAAAAGAAATTAAAATTTTATTCTGAATAACAAGCATAGTATCTTCAAATTTCCCGCGTCACAAAACAGTATACACTCAGGCGTATTTTATTTAAATCAATAATGCTTTAAATCAATAAATATTTTAAAAATGATTTCATAAATTGACTCCCAATGGTAGGAAAATTTGCATAATTGTATGTGCATAATTCCGTTAGGTGCATAATCCCGAAATGCATAATGCCGGGACTGAGAGTAAACGAAAGAAGCCCGGTTTAAAAGATGTCTCAAGTCAAAATCGCCCTACTACCCCCTATACCGCAATCAAATCCAGTAAGGCTATTTACACCGCCGCATTAGATTGAGATTCAAGTGTTTGAAAACCGGATTTAGGACCTCCTAGAAACCGTTTTGATCGCCACCTTATACGAGCTTCAGACCAAAGGCTTAGCCATATGGCTTAACTGCTCTAATTTTCTTATCTTAGGACAAATAACCTATTAGCTTCTCAAAAAGCAATAAAATTCCACGCTATTTAAGATTTTGAGATCTGCAGGAACTGGACCATATCTCCAGTTTAAAGACCGGTTTATCGATTTGGCATAAATGCTCTATTTTTTAACAATCAAGATTTGTTGTAAAAATTTAACTAAGGATTGGATTATTAAGGACAAATTACGGCACGAATACTACAGGCCCACGCCAGAACATGCTGGAGCACCCTTCACCGCTACCCTTCCGGGATTGAGCCCCATTGCCCATTCCAAGAGAGTCACAAATCCAGTACGGGAGACCGGGGCAGTTTAGCCAGCAAATGAAATTTTGCGTTGCGTATAATTTGTAAAAAAAAAAAATGTTTATACCAGGCTGATAAATATTTCAATGAATAGGAAGGGAGGTGTTTGCTTCAAAGACGTAGTGGTTTCCTCAATATTCTGTCTAAGACAGGCAAGTTCTATTTCGCCCATAGGGTGGAATCACCACTTCTCGCCAGTGCCCCACTTCACGCCAGTTTTATTGAAATCGCTATTTTTCACAATTTATGAAATAAATAAGCCGCAAAGTTATTTGTATTTTTATTGCTGCTACGTATAGAGCCAAAAATTATAATTATTCGTTTTCAATTTAAAATTTTGGATATTTTTTAGAGCAATATTTTAAGCAAGTGCATCGAATCAAATATTTCTTATCAAATATAACAAGTGCTATCAAATTTTTATCGAATAAAATTTACATTTTTTGATAAATAATCTGTCTGGTGAATACTTAAATACATTCGTAGAATACACGATATTTGTATTGAAGTTATTAATATTTCATTAAATATTATTTTTATTTAAAATTAGGTATGGCGAAAAGCGGTAATGTTTTGAATTGAGTTTACCACCTGTCGCCATTGCTTTTTAAGAGGCGACGCTAGCTTAACTTCGTAGATTCTCAGTTGTCAAATCTGCTTTGTTTACTTTCTGCAACAGTCTAATAATTTGATTTTCCAAATTAAAGTGAAGAAAATACAGTTAAAGTGAGTAATAATAAGGTAATCATGAGGAAAAAGAAATGCTGAATGTATTCTTTGCATAATATTGCCCAAAATAATAGAGTTTGAACGTTTTCAAGAGGGTGGCGAGAAGTGGTTATTTTTGCATTGTTAATAAAAATCAGTTTTTTTTTTTAGTAGTTCAGCATTAAATTGAAGTACTACTTTTTTGACGAATCTGGAGTCAATACATCTCAGTAAATTTGCGTCAAATTTGAGATATCTTTTAATAAGGGATCAAAAGTTATAATCAAATTAATTTCACATTTTTCTAAAAGTGGCGACAAGTGGTTACTCCACCCTGATGTCCTTGAATCATTCTCTTTTACTGGATTTTTTCAAAGATAGAACTTAAAAATGCAATAGACACCTAATTTAATAACCAACTAGGACAATTATGATTTTAATAGATAGGTCTTGGTATTCTTGAAAAATACTCAATTTCAACCGGTTTTGAATCGGTTATATTCCATCGAAACCCGGTAATTATTTTACTTTTGTGAAATTGTATTTCTCAAATTCTACACTGTGATTTATGAATCATTTCAACAGATTTGTAAACCAGGAAACAATAAAAAAGTTATGAAATAAAAGAGACTCTAAAAAATGCTCAAACTTGTAAAAGAATTGTTTACTTTTATCATTACCAGTTTTAATCGTCCAAATAAATTATGCGAAACCAATATTATGCAGTGCTAATGACTTCATTACGTGAAGGTGAGACGGCTATCGTATCTTTTTCTTTAAAAGAAAAATTGTAAAAATATTTAGAGGAATGTGGGGTAGTTTTAGGCAGGTGAATACGTTTAATTATTCATAAAAATGCACACTTGCACACTCTGTGCGGGGTTAACAATGAGGGGAATTCTGTAAGAGTATGACAATGTCATATGACAAATTTAAGAATTTTTATGTGGTGAATTTGGAAAAAATAATTAAAATCAGATTTATATCAATTACTGAAAGCTTCATAGACTTTCTTGCAATAACTACTCGACGTTCATTGACCTTCAGTGCTGTCCTATTACCAAATTTATTACGAAAATTTGTCATGTGACATTGTCATATCGTTAGAGAATTCCCCTACAAGTCTCTACTATTTTTGGTTCCTTATTGCTGATGATGAGCCGTTAAATCGATTGTGGAGACCAATCGATTCATTGAAGACCAATCGATCAGCTGATCATTACAGGCTAATTGGCGCCGTTCTGCCGATTTTCCACTAACTATTCCCTTTGAGACGATATGTGTCCACCTCTGACGTTTTAGGGTACGTTAGAAAATGAAATTATTCGTCTTTCAAACTCGAGATAAATGCAGTCGAATTATTAAAACCGCACATCAATTGCTTCACTTTTGAGAAATATAAAATAACTTTAAAAAGATTTACGAAAAAATCAAAATATGACGAAGAACGGATTTCCAATTTATGATCCTTCTCGGTTAGCATATTAAGTACTTAATAAATACTTAATAAGCACTTACTTTAATGCAATGCTTTGTTTTCAAGTAATTGTGAAAGAGCAAACTATACCAAATGTATGAAAATGAGATAGTTTGAGTAACAGTTTACTTTCTGTAAAATTGGACAACAAAGGATTAAAATATCACATACTTAAAATTTAGAATCGGCGATTTGAATCAAGGTTCTTTAAATAAATGTATTTTACTTGATTCTGTAGCGTTAAATTTTAGGCACTTAATATTCTCGAGGGTCAGTACAATTCCATTTAGGCCTTTAAAGTACGATTTGTAGATTCGAGCAGAATCATAACCTTTTAAATAAAATATATATGGTACCAGTTACAGCTCACTCAGTGAAAAGTAAATTCTGTCTCGGCTGAAGTATATGCCTTGTGCAAAAGTCATATTCAAATTTGTGTAAGTTCAAATTTTTCTACACCCCAATAACTTTAGCATAAAATGAACATTTTTTTCTTTCCAAGATAGATAAAATAAACTTCATAATTCAACAAACGGATTTAAGAAAATACACATTCACTTTTTATTTACATCATGCACTATATCATTCTTTTTAAGAGAACCGTCTCCCAAGTATAATGATCTTCAAGGGAACTTCTATGGATTAAGTTTTTTTCTGTAATTCTCCTGGTAAAAGCTTTTCTGCTTCTGCAAAATTCCATTTAAAAATCTCCCCAAAACTTACATCAGATGGGATGAAATTGTCACAATTAAATGTGCACTTTATCTTGAGAAAAATCACCATGAGCAAACTTTCAACTTTTCTGCGAAAAATCATCATTTTCCTCTCCATCCCTCGAGATGTAATTTAATTGAACGAAATAAGAAGAATTGGGAATCCCAAGTGAATCAATTCTTGAGGGAGGGTCAAAGGGGGTGGTGGGAAAGTTGGAAAAACACGATATGATGAAATTCTCAATGGGCGAAGAACCAAATATCCCTATAAGGACATATTGTGGACGCATGTGCAACTTGGAGCGTTGTCATCCATCGTCGGAGAGGGCAATAAAAAGGATGTTGTTTTCGCCATTTGCCAAGAGAAGACCTGGGTACTTTGGTTTTGATGAGATCAAACAGCTGGCAAGGAGTGGACAGCACAAAAAAGGACAATGTAAAACCACTTTTGACAATTGGGCAAACAACATGGGTTAATTGGTGCACAAATTAGTCCAACTATTGCATTAGCATGTACTTGGGAAAATTCGGGTGTAACATATGCGCAAATCAGGGTTTGATTTTAACACCGAAAATTAACCAAGCTTTGTTTAGTGTAAATTTGACCGAAAACAGTTATCAGAATAATTCGTCTGAATGCTAGGCCCTTGAAATGATGAGGAATATTTTTTTCTTAAAAGTAAGGGAAAGCGCGCTACACTAAATTATTTGCAAGATTATTATTATCGTTTCGCTCTGGAGGTTATCCAACAATGCTAAGACGGCGACGGCCACTAGGGGATAGGAATCGTCTCAATCAGTACAAATAGTAAACAATATACAAAATACAATAGAACTTAGTAAAGGGACCTTGAGTCTCAGTGGATCAGTTGGTGGTACGTTGGTAGAGTAGGTTCTCTATGACTGTGAGGTCTCGGGTTCGTAACTCGGCAGCTGCAGATTTTTCAGCAGCTGTATCGAATTAGTCCAGTGAATGGATGAAAAAGTAATGCCTAATGCATTGACAATGAACCGCCTAAACAAGAGAGGCTAGTACAGAAACGAGTTCGGCATAAAGAGATCTGTCAATACAAATACACATTCACTGAAACTGATCCAATCAAGGCTGGTCTGCCGCAATATAGAAACGGCACTGAGTGTATACCTCTGACACACAGAAGCCGAGATATAGAGCTGGAGGACCGCCTTGGAAGTTAAGATAGAATAGAGTAATGGGGAGTCCATAATGGGTCCAAATAAGTGGCCTGTATGCAGCGGAACCGATAAAGGTTTAAGCTGACCCATACACAAATCTTAATCTTAGTAAAGGGAGCTTGAAAGATGCATTTTCATTTGCAGAATAAAGGGAAAATTTCTGGAGTTATGTTAACTTATGGGAAAGGGGAGTCGCCGATGATCCGAAGTCAATCTGTCGTATCATTTGAGCTCCACACGGGTAATAAGTAGATTTAAAAAACAGATTTTTTTATTTAACTTTCTCTTTGGAACAGCAAAAGTAGTGGGGGAAAGTGCGCTACCTTCGAACGACTGAAGCTTCGCACAATTAATTTTTTTCAATGTGTTTTGAACACACAGAAAAATGAAAAATTCTTAAATAGAAACACCCAGGAATTTAATTTCAAATCCCATCCAATGAATGCCAATGCCCTAATTCTAAATCCTTTGATCATTTTGTTTTAGTTGCAAATTTTCCAGCTAATGCTGAACTTAAGTTCCCGATCTCTTAATTTGAAAGAGCTAGGGATTCTAGCTCATTTCTTTCGCTCAGAGCTTCTAAACTTAAACGCCTCGGGGATTCACGTCCAATTTAAGTTCCCAGGATCTTATATATTCTTAAATTTAGAGTCAAAATTTTTCTGTGTGAAGTAATTAAATTAAGTCCCTCAAATTTCCAGAAAAAAACTATGTGTAAAATCCGAGAATATGGGAAAAAATTGATTTGTCCGAATCTTGAGTCGTCCGAAGGTAGCGCGTTCTCCCCTAAATAGGCTACTTATATTATTCATAATTTTGAAAGAATACACAAGGGGAAAGCGCGCAACCCGCGCAACCTCCTTTGGGACGAACCTTTGGGAAAAATACGAAGTGTACGAAGCCAGATTGTGGGCGAATCCTGAAAACATTCACCTAAATTTTTTTTTTCAAACTTTAAACAAACTGGAAAATTCTAAAGAAAGATTAAAAGTCAACCTTTTTTCGTTTGAGCGCATAAAGTGTAAAATTTACACATATACATACTTCAAATACTTGTGGTGTTAAAATTACACATATGTGTAGGGTAGATTCTACACTTACATGAAATGGATACGGCAGATTAGGCAGCTTTTTTTTAAATCAATCAGTAAAAATGAAATTTGTTCGGTAATAATAAAATTTTCCTGAGAAAAAGGATATGAAAATGTTCTGACCATTTTGGTAATTTCGGTTTGATTTTAAAATGTTCATGGCTTTGGCATAACTTTTATATCAGAAAAATTTCATAAAGTCAGAAATGACGAGCCAATATTTCTGAAAAGTTTTGCATATCTCTTTCGCAGTCTGTATTTTATTGAATACCCCAACATATTCAATTCAGTGCAATTCAATTTTGAGTGAAAAACAGTGAGATAGACATAATGAAAAATGGCTGAGAAAGACAGTGATGGAAATTTTGATTTCATGAAATTTTCTTGAACTAAAATGTGTACGGAACCATTATGGCTCCGGCACACCTTTTAAATCGGGAAAATTCCATGAAATCAAAATTCACATCCCTTTCTTTCTCACATGTTTTGCATATGTCTGACTTATTCTTTTGCACTCCAAATTTAATTGAACTAAATTCAAATTGGTCTGATGTTTAAATGAAGAAGAAGAGTTCCAAAGAGTGGGATAGACATATGCAAAACGCGTGAGAAAGAAAGGGATGTGAATTTCAACTTCATGAAATTTTCCTGATTTAAAAGGTGTGCCGGAGCCATTATTACTATGCCACACCTTTTAGATCAGTAAAAGATTTGCATAATGGCGTCTAGACACTAGAGAAATTTAATGTCCATATTGAAGAGTTTTTCCTACAGTAAGGAATTTCCTTCAGTATGGACATAAATTTTTCTAGTGTGTAGAGACCATAAATGTACACAATTTCTCCGAATTCGAAATTGGGCTGAACTAAATTTAATTTGGTCTGATGTTCAAAAGAAGAAGAAGAAGAGTGCGAAAGAGTAGGATAGACATTAGACAAATGCATCTTTGAGGAAGAAAGGGATGTGAATTTTGACTTTATGAAATTTTCCCGATCTATATAACCAAAATTGAATCTTTGGCAAACCAATTTGAATTACAGTGGGACCTCGATAGAGTCAACCCCCGATAGAGGCAATTTCCAATAGAGTCAACAGCTTTTTTTACTATTTTTTTACTCTAAAAAATACCCCTTTCTATCAAAATTTCACATTTTAATTCATTTTTTCGAACTCCAATAGAGTCAACGAATCCAATAGAGTCAACAGGCCTGGAAATAATTAGTTGATTCTATCAAGGTCCTACTGTATTTACTTTTCAACTTGACTTTTTTACAAATATAAATAAATAATAAAAAGGCTTTAAACGGTGTAAATTTTACACATAACTTGGTGTAGATAGAAACCTCAATTTTAACACTTAGTTTAAACCCTGTCTCTTAAACATCTTTCTCTGGGTGTTAGACAACAGCAGAATAAATCCAGGGGTCGTATTTATGGCTCAACACATAACCATCGTAATCCATTGAATAGCACAGCCTCCCTCTCAAATATGTACTGAAAAGTGCTTTGGAATTAGCCATTCTGTGGCCAGAAACTTTAATGATTTTCCACTGAGTATGCGAAATTGGTGACACTCAGCCAAATAATGCGCCCATATTTTGCAGGCCCTCTTGACACTGCTGCATTAGTAATTGTATTAAAGTGCACCTGGATTAGCACTTCAGTGTATCCCACACATTATTGCGGCTAATTAGTTTGCCCAGGCGATAAATTAAATTACAATATTAACATTTTCTAACGTGTCTAATCATCATCTCTCAGTAAAATCAAATAAATAGAAATTCGATTGATTTTTGCCGCACAAAATCAAACAGAAATATCGAATGCCAATAAAAAAACTGCTTTCAGACTAATTGAAAGATTTTGCCGAAACACGAATGGAATAATAAAGTAAATGATTGATTATTGCACAAAAATTAATAATATTGCATGACATTTTCAAAATTTTCATCAATATTAACTATAATGACTAAATATCACTTTCAGATTCGTTTTTTTTTTTTTAAATGTGTTTTGCAAATTAATAAAATATATTTTACGTGATATGAACATTGTTCGCAGATAATTAAAACTCCAAGTAAACATTTTGAGAGCATAATAATTATTATGGAAATTGCAAATTGTGCTGTGTTTGCAGGAATCATTGCATTTTTAATGCATAATATTTAATGTAAAATTATGTGTAGAAGGTATGAGGGTGGGATAGTCTTACACAGAGTTTTTCACCTTGATTTTGTTGTACTTTCAATAGTGAAAAGGTGAACTAAATACTTTGACACAGGATCTAATGAGAATGGGGTCAGATTAACCCTGGTTATTTTCAATATACACTGATTATATTATAAAGTTCTCGAACTCGTGACTTAGATGATACACCTCAGAAGTGCTTTTGCATTGTTTATCGTTTATCAATAGATCCCCCAAAATAGTTTTAAAAATAATAAAATTGATTTTCGGTCATAGTACATTACTGGTTCACTACCGATTCATAACCGATTTGAACCGATTTCCGATTTATAAATCATTCAAAACATTACCCAACAAAATACCTTAGGAGTAATGTAATCGAATTTCGGATGAAAATTACTTATCGGTTTTGAAGCGGTTCATATCGGTACATAACCGATTAGAATAGGTTCGGGCTTATAAAGAGTTCCAAGATCTTTCCAACGAGTCCACATAATAAGGTAAAGTACCCTGTAGTCGGCCGGTTTCTCAACTCGGCCAGTGCGACTATTTATTCAATTTACTTAGATTTATTATAATATGGTCTTACCGATTTAACATTAGAAGGTATATTATATTATATATAACGGAAATCAGTGAAAATTTCATAGAAATTGACAATAAAACGTTAAAAAATTGGTTAAATAATTCAACTGGCCGAGTTGAGAAACCGGCCGACTAGAGGGTACTTTACCTTACCATTCCCATTATATTAAAGCATGTTGATGGAAAAAATTTCCGAACGCTTAGAGTAAGTGTGCCAAATTTCGGCCAGCATTATATTTCGGCCACTTTGAGTGCAATTTCGGCCAGGCAATTAAATGAATTACAATTACAATTCGCATCGTTTGGAGGTTCACTCTGTGCGAATTAAGCCTACAATGCCCTATCTACTTTTTTGGACGGGTGTTTTTTCTCGAAATTGTGTAATGTTCTGGCTTTTGTTATGACTAGGTTATATAAATGTCTAGACAAACCAAGGAACGAATGGTATGTAGTAAGAAAAGCTTTTAAAGGCTCCCGGAAAGGCCAGGGAGTGAGCAAATCCGCACGTACTTGGAGTACCGAAGTCAACTTATTTTAATGAATGATATGGAAAGTTTCCGGGCTCCTTGTGACATTCAACGGTTCCCTCAGACCTAGCCCCTGGCAAGTTGCCTGAAATTTGAAGCCACTTTCTCATACTTCGATTTATATTTCTATGGGATTTTTTTTGCACTCGCGACGGTTACGCTAAATATCTAAAAATTGAGAAGTTTTTCGTATTATAAGATGCCTTACCGCGTCGAGGGATACATATATATACTAAATTTTTGTATAAATACATTTTTTCCTCGGAGCACTGTGAGCTGAGTCCGAGATCAATTTAGGGAATTGGCTTCAAATAGCTCCATATAAAAAAGTCAACTTGCCACGTGCTTGCCTTAGACTGAGGACTTGGTAAGATAGGTTCTTGAAATGGAGAATAATGGGCATCCTATTGAGGCGGAACGGCTGTCCAAAATTACAAGCAAAGTGTCCAAAATTACAAGCAAGGTGTCCAAAATTACAAGCAAGATGTCCAAAATTACAGTCAAATTCATTTCTAGATTTCAATTCATTTTTAAATGTATTATAGTAAAGAGAGGTAATCCGGATACTTTTCATAGAGTGCGACTTTAATGCTTGTTTTTGGACTGATGAAATATTTTTTCGCCATTCCAAATCAATAGAATTATTCTTTGTTTAATTTAGAATCATAATAGAAATAGAATTTTAGCAATAATATTGATGAAAATTAATAAAATTACGATAATATTAATATATGCGCAAGAATGTTACTGCGACGCTTTTATGTAACTCCGTTGAATTCGATCAAACTCGGATGCTCATTTTAAGGAAAAGTTTAATGCATAAAAATGAGAAGATATTATTTCAAAAACATTTTTTTAGAGTTTTATTCCATCAATTCATTTCATTAATTTATTATTTAATTATATATATTTTTATTTATTTTAAGATTGCACTCAATTCTTTGATTTTTCCTCGGTTTTCTTGGCTGACTTCCTCCCACGTTTTTTTCTTTTCAGCTTCAATTGGCATTTGAGCCTTTTCCTTTACCATGTGTTTCTCCTTTAGTTTTATCTCCTTTTCTTCTGCCCTTATTTTTTTGTTCCTCTCTCTGGTCAACTTCCGTTCAGCAATTTCTTTCTTTTTTTGTAAATCCTGCCTCAATTTTTCCTCCTGTTCCGCGATAATTTCCTCGGAAGATACAATATACTGGTGTTTGACATTGCTGGCTTTGACCCTCTTCTTCTGACGACGTTTTGGAATTTCTCCTGGCCAGAAATAGCATTGTTTTAGTGTGTCGAAGATCGGTTGAGTCTCAGAAGTTGCAGAGAGTTGGTTTCCAGGGATGACTGGATCATTTGAAGGATTATTGTCGGTGGCCTGATCGTGCTGGTTATTGATAATGGACTCCTCTGAATGTTGGAAAACAATTTTCGGGAAATAAAGACCAGCATAGAAAAGTGGCTCATCCATCCAGCCACTCTGTGGTGACGTTCCCATTTTCCATCCTTCTGCGTTGTGAATGGCAATTTTTGGAGTAATGTCAGTTTTATGAACAGCCATTGGAGGAGCAAGTTCGCCAGTAGCTGACACCCTGAGGAGTACTGTGATACATTGCTTCGGTCCTGAATTTTTAAGAGATGGAACTACACGTGAACCTCTCCTGGACAGGACATTTCCATCTTCCGGTGTCAAAAAGAAGGCACTTTCGTCGCAATTAAAAACACGGTCTGGTGAAATGCTCAGAAGGTTGTGTTCTGTGAAATATTTAAGACAATTCTGAAACCATTCCGTGAGGTCTTCAGCAGTAACAGTAGCTCTTTCCAATGAGAAGGATTTTGGCTTGCGCATGCTGAGCTCTGGATGACGCTTAAGAAAATTCCTGAACTAAACGTCTCCGGGTCTTCCAGCTGTAAAATGGTTTGGAATTTTGTAGACCTCACAGATGAGTTTAACGCTGTCCAGAACTTGTTCCTTCCCGATGGGATGCCAGCCATCCGCACATCCCAGGATCCATTTGACAAGCTCTTCTTCTTGTTCTTTTGTAAGCGTCATTTGGCCTGCCATTGGGGCACTCTTCCGGGTATCTGCCAGTCAATTTGTTGTGCAGTGTTGTTCTTGGGACATAAAATGTTTTGGATGCATATTCTATGGTAGAACCATCTCGTACACACTGCAAGGCATTCCTAAGACCTTCCTTAGAGTAGGGCTTGTCTTTATAGGTCTTTTCTTTTGTTCCCTTTGGCATCTGAAACAGAAAAAGAGTCCTGAACAATGCAAATTCTGAACCAAAACATTGACTTTCACCGCATCCGACATGCATCGAAATGTAAACATTCACAAAAATCACTTATTTCTGTATGAATTATTAATATATTATCAATAAACTCTTACTCACCTTGTAGATCAATAACTACACTAACTTTTATTGATAATTTTGATTGCAAATAATGTTTTATTATATAGAAAAAACACTAAACTTTTTCCAGCGACGAGCTGTCAACAGCAAAATTTTCTCAGAAATTAAATTTTTAGTACACAACCCAGCTGACCCGAGCTTTAAAAAATATTTCTTTTACCCACTTATTAAACCGATAAAAATATAATTTTTGGTTTTTCTTAAAGTAGAATAGTTATATTATGATACTTCAGTAATTAATTACAGAAATAAAAATATAAATTATATTTTAAGTGGATGTATCGGAGTTAAATCGGTCGCGGCATCCGAGTTTTGCAATCGTCGGAGTTACATGGCCTTACTATAAAACTAATTTTAGAAGAAGCACAGACGATATCAGCTTGTCAAGTTATTGGTGCTTATATGAACCCTGTCCAAAATTATAAGTACTTCCCCTTTTCTTGATTTTGCGATAAAATGTCGACTTTACCACGCTGCAAAGATTTTTTAAAGACCATTTGAATTCAAATAGAAGACAATTTAATTCTTAAGAAAATAAATCTATTCCTATTATCTATTCCAAGAATAATTTTCTTTATTAATCATTCCAATCAATTCGACAAAATCGTAAAAACAAAAAGTGGAGAAAACGTGCTTTAAATTCAAAGTGTTGGATGTTTGACCGAGTGCTTACAGATCTGATTTACATTGCTTTCGTGTCTGTATCTTTGGAAATACTTCGAATTAGCTTGGAGAATTTTTGTGGTATGTTCTTATATAGTTTTTCTTTGTATTTAAACAATAAAAAATATATATTACTTTTGACTTTGTAATTAAGCGAGCGGCTTTAAATCTGAACGAACCTGATAACTTTTTTTTCCGTGGGAGTATGCTGTGCTTTCTTGAAAGTGGCGTTGCTGTCTGTTCTCTATTTTAAATTCCTTAGTTTGTGAGAAAGTTCGGCTAAACTCAAGCACTTTGACCTTCTCTAACAATTTTATCTATTAATACAAGCAATAATAAATATAAATTACTTTTGACTATGTAATTAGGGGAGCTGTCTTTTTCCGTGAGTGGCGCTGGCGACTGTTCTCAATTTCAAATTCCTTGGTTTGTGTGAAAGTTTTTCTAGACTCAAGCACTTTGACCTTCTCTAACTATTTTATCTATCTATAAAAGCAATAAGAAATATAGCTTACTTTTGACTTTGTAATTGGGAGTGCTATCTTTTTCCGTAAGTGGCGCTGTCGACTGTTCTCAATTGTGGATTCTTAAATTAATTGAAAACTTCAGCTAAATTAAAGTACTTTCACCTTATCAGTCTACTTAGGCAATAAAAAATAATAGTTTATTTTCGATCTTGTACTCAGGGAAATGCCGTCAAATCAAAGACTGACAACTTCTTTCTCCGCATGATGCTTTTCTCATGAGTGGCGCTGCTGACTGTTCTTAATTTCAAATCCCATAGTTAGTGGGAAAGTTCTAAACTTAAGCCCTTTGACCTTCCACTATTTTATCTATCTATCTTATCTGTCAAAAACTGACAAGATTTTCTCCGCATGAGAAAACTATCTTTATCTTTTTCCATAAGTGGCACTGGCGACTGTTCTCAAATGTGAATTCCCAAATTAATTGGAAACTTCAGCTAAACTGTATCACTTTCACCTTATTTATCTATTCAAGAATTAAACAAATACAGATTGCTTTTGGCCCTGCAATTAAGAAAATGCTCTTAAATCACAACAAAACTGATTTCCCTGCGTGATGGCTCTACCTTTTCTCGTGAGTCGCGCTGCTGACTGTTCTCAATTTTAAATTCTCAACATAGTTAAAAAGTTTGACTAAACTGAAGCACTTTAACCTCTATAAATTTTTCTTACCAATAAAAATAGGTGAGATTGCGAATAAATCCCAGTTATTTATGCTTGTGCTAAACTTTTAGCTGAAGCTGCAAATTTTGAATAATATGTAAGAAGGATAATATTGATTTTGTCGGTTAGAATAATATCCCAACTTGGTTATTCTTTTGTTCATTTCAAATGTAAATTCTGCCTTTCCCTTTTTTTGGGAAGGAAGAAAGTCACTTTGAGTAAGAAAGTGCTTCCTGGGAAGAAAAGTACCTCAAAATGATGCGAAATTGCGTGATTTATTCAAATGGTTGGGGGTATACATAAATGTTGAAACGTGTGGAAAATCATACGAGGTGGCATCATCCGCCGCATTTATGAATTTTGGATAAGTTTGGAGAAATAATTGAGGTATGGGAATGGGGTTCCATGGACTAAGTGCTTAGAGATGAAATTGCGTGGTGATTGAGTGAATTTGTGATGATCATTTGACCTTTTCTCACTGGCTATGTCATTTGGTCAGACTTTGAGGGTGGTATGGTCAGTGGAATTCTGACGATGGCATAAATTATGTATGGAATCCAATGTCATTTGACTGGGGCCAAGTGCCCCAGAGAACATTTCGATAGCCTAACAATACATATTGGGAATCATTGATACAGGGAGCATAATACGAGTCATTCAGTAGAATTACAACTGACCACTTTAGTCATTTCAATGAAGTAAAATTCCATCCGTACATCCGATTAAGTACAAGTCTGGACGGAGCATAAAAGACGAAACAAACCGCCATAAAATCGATGGATTAAATTTAATAAAATTCGCATTTTGTCCTTCCGGTGTCCAAATGCAAGAGACATGAATCGTTGGCAATCATACGGTCAACAGCATTTTTAGTGGCTCATATGGAATTTTATTAATTCACCTCACGTCTCATCTTCGCGTTCTATTCGATTTTTTTTTTTGGCAACTGATAATAATATTGATAGAACTCGCGAAAATAGCGATTGCGCTTGTGTAGAGATTGTTTGAATAATTGAAAAAAATCTCTTCTATCGTTAGTTTTTTGACACAATTTGATCAGCGCATAAAATGTACAGAATTATGTTTTGCAAAAATCAGTTATTTTTGGAAAATGATCAATAATATTCCCTGTTGAATGGATAGCATAGCTAGAAGAATATAGTGGCTTAATTGTCACAGATGAATACGATAAAAATAGCTTGAAGGTTGATGATGCAAAAGCTCAACTTCGGATTGAATTTAAAAAAAAAAAGTGACTTGTATCAAAATCCCATCAGGATTTTATCTGGGGAGCTATAAATGAATGTGAATAGAATCGGTTCCACCCACAATGAGATTTTCCTGAATATTTTATGATTGCTTATCTAAAATTAGATAAAAAAGCATAAGAACTTTTTCCATCACAGAAAAAGCCCTTCTGTTTTTAAACCAGATGGCAATGCCTTAAACAAATATTTGCGATTGCGGTTCTGTATTTGTAAGTCTAAGGTCTAAGGACTATGTTTAAATTTTGAAACTTAGGGTTGAGTGTGTCCTTTTGATCATGCACCTATATAATATTCTACTGAAATAAAAATATTTAGTAAAATTGTTTGTAAATGTTTGTAAATTGCGTAACTTACTAACAAAACTGAACTTATTCTTTGCTGGTAATTATGCTTCTACTCCTTCTTCAATTCCAAATTCCCCAAGTAATCTTTTACCGTCATTTTCTTTTAGATCCGTTGATCCTTCTGAGGTAATACTTGCCTTTTCAAAGGTAACCTCCAATGCCTGTGGTCATGATGGAATACCTATTGGGTTTCTTAAACCACTGCTTGGCTTAATTCTTCCTCATATCTGCGATCTTTATAACTATTGCATTGCCAGTTCTTGTTTTCCTGACGAGTGGAAATATGCTATAGTTACTCCTATTCCTAAGGTCTCCCGTCCGTCTGTCTGTAGTGATTTCCGACCAATAAGTATCTTGCCTTGCTTGTCAAAACCTCTTGAAATTCTTTTAAAAGACCAAATTGAAGTACATTTAAACCAAAATAACTTACTTACTCAATTCCAGTCTGGTTTCCGCAGGCACCACAGTACGATCAGTGCGCTGTTGCGTGTGCATCACGAGATTTGTGTCAGTCTTGATCATAAACAATTTTCAATCCTCATTCTTTTAGACTTTTCGAAAGTTTTTGATAGCATTAATCATGATTTTTTTTTTAAATAAATTGGAAACCCTGTATTCATTTTCTTCCTCCAGCGTGAATCTTATGAAGTCATATTTAACCGGTAGATCTCAGGGAATTGGCCAGGGCTCTGTGCTTGGACCCCTACTTTTTTCTATTTACGTCAACGATCTATCTTTAACTTTAAGTAACCACAATTTCCATTTATACGCTGACGACTTACAAATCTATCTCTCTGGCGATGTCCGTGCCCCTGAGAGATGTTTCAGTGATGCTAATAGTATCTTGAATTCAGTCTCATGTTGGGCATCATCTAATGAACTACTCCTTAACCCAAAGAAGTCGCAGGTGATGATTGTGTCGAGTAATCGAATCCGTCCTTCTCCAATTCCCATTTTTCTCAATGGCGAGGAAATTCCCTGCGTCCATAAAGTCAAGAATCTTGGAATAATTTTCAATGATTCTCTGGCTTGGGACGATCACATCTCTTACATCTGCAAGAGAGTGAACTTTTCACTCCTGACCTTTCGTAGACTTCGTTTCTACACACCTCAGGGTGTCCGGCTTCTTTTAGTGCGGGCCCTGCTTATTCCTCTATTTTCCTATGGTGCTGAACTGTTCTTCTCATGTGATAAAGCTTCATTGCGACGCCTTGAAGTAACGTTTAACAACTGTTTACGTTATATATTTAATCTTCGGCCATATGACCACATTTCTCTATTTACGAACTCCATTTTAGGGCAATCTTTACCACACTTCCTACAGGCACGTGCTACTGAATTTATTTCTCGCATATTGATCACTAAGCAACCCAAATATTTAGCCGAGTTTCTCGTGCCTGGCTCATCCGCTAGGTCTTCGTGCCTCGTTGTGCCCAGATCGTCGAGCCGCATTCTCCATAACTCAATTTTCGTATTGGGAGTATCTCTCTGGAACTCACTACCAAGAGAGAGAAAACAGCAATTGATCCAAGCCTTTGTAATGCCTTGACTGCCTTTCTTCTCTTGCCTTTAATCTTATTTTTCTTTTGCTTTTCTTGACCTTATTGTACTGTCCCCTCCCTGGCTTATACAACCTGAGAAGGAGCATTTCCACCGTTTGGCTCCGGAGTAGGTTGGTCACCAACGCTAAGACGGCGGTGGACGCATTAAACTCTTGTCTGTCATTTTGCCTCTAAGAGACACACAGTTTCAAAGGCATTTCATTTTTTCAAATAAATAAAAATAAATAAATAAAAGTTTGTACTATGATTACTTGAGCATTTTTACAAACAAATTTTACTAAAAAAAAGTGTGTACAAACTTTTACAAATTTTTAGTGGGTTGGACGATGTACGAGCATTTCGTAAATCCCGATGGGAATTTACAAACATTTACAAACAATTTTGCGAAACATTCTTTTCTGTAAAAAAACAATAGGGTAAGTGTGCCAAATTTCGGCATAGTTGCATGCAAGCGTCAAAGTCTCAAGTTTGAAATGTAATATTTTAAATACAAATTGATTTTTTTATTCTTTCTTCTGAAAGAGTGTTGCTGGGAGCCATGTAAAGAGTTTACCGTCTTTATTTACTCTAAAAACATTCTTAATACATTTTAAAATGAATAAAAATATAGACATAGCTTTGGTGACCTATTTCGGCCACCTTCATTCTCATAGTTCCTTGCCCTTCGGGAATTCTTCCAATATCTTTTTCACGTCATCTCGTTTGTCGAATCTACATTTTTTGTTATTCTTTTGCATTGTATAATCTCTAGAGTTCGTAAAATCTAAAAGTTCATTGAAATTCAAGGAACAAAAAAGGTGGACGAAATTGCAAGCTGGCCGGAATTTTGCACACTTATCCTATTAATTTAATAGGAATTTTAATAAGTTGTAGAATCTTAAAGTTTCTTTAAAATTGACTCGGAAGTGAATGGCGGAAAAGGGAAAATGGGGCAGTGTCAGGAAGTCACATAGATTTTTTCACGTGACTATAAATTTTATAATTTCCAAAGTTGTCTGACTGTAGGGGAAATTGCGCTACCATCGGACGACTCATTTTTTCAATGATCCTGATGGATTTGATTCATGGCTTTTATAAGGAAATTTGAAGCATTGAACTAGCTAATAAAATATGATATTACAATGTGTTAAATTCATTAAGAACATTTTGAAAAAAATTAGATGTTCGAAGCTTGAGTCGTCCGAAGGTAGCACGCTATCCCCTATCTGTTCAGCTTTTTTTCTATTTTCGAATAAGAAGTTTTTATGGAATTTAAATGCCCGTAGATTTTCGAAAAGTCCCGGAAATTGACAAGAATGCCAAAATATACAGGGTTATAAAAGCTCAAAGTGGCCACTAAAAGTCCCATCTACATGCTAAAGCTGCTAAAGTATCCATGCTGTTCGGATGGAATTTTCTGCGTAGATTTTCACAGAATTTTATGTTACATCCCTGTTCTTAACCGCATAGCAATTTTAATTAGTTTACCAAACACAATTTATTATTTCTGTTCTTGGAACACTAGATGAAATTCTTTGGAATTTTTGAGAGAGTTTTCTTGCTTCCCAGAAAAGATTAGTTATGGATTTCCCGGATTTCCAGTGTAAAATGTTCATTGAGCTTTTTCAAGAAATATTCCATAGTTTTTCTGCACAATGTTTTAAGAAATAAAATAAATAAAAGAACAGAGAATTTGCTATATTACTACACATTTCCCTGATACAAAAAAGAACACAATAGAATAGGGTCGAATGAACACCTCTTCGACAAGGAACCCCTATTGATACTTTTATCAAAATGTTGAAATTTATTTATAAGTAATATGGTGTTTAATATCTTGAAAGTGATGATGTTTCTCAATGCCACACAAAATAACGATCCTCATAAAGTACAAAAAAAGCGACATTACATTTCCTGTTTCCCATATGTTTCTAGCGAGCCGAAAAAACTTTTGGGTTTATTAGCTGTTTTCTGTCATTGTAGAATGAATTAACAAAAAATACTAATACAAAATAAAAGCCAATTTAATAACGAAGAGGCAACCGAAAACCTTACATTGGCAACCTACGTAGTTTTGAAGATATTTCGTGAAATGTGTACGAAAACAGAGAAAAAATTACACTAAAACCGGTCGCATTTTTCAGAGCTAATGTCATCCCCCTGACAAAAAACATAGTCTGTTTTAATTCTACCATTGAAGAAGGTTCATATCAAGAACCGAAAGCTCTGGGCAAGATTGAAGAAGTGTTTTTCTTTGTGAAGTGGCTTGAAATCCACTGGCCATCACCGGAGAATCTTCTATCGATTATACTCCTAAGGTGTTTTGGACAATGTTTTGAGTGATTTATAAATCGGTTAAAATCTGTTGTGAACCGGCAATGTACCGATAAATAATTTGTGCTCGAAAATCAATTCATTACTCTTAAAACAATTTTGGGGGATCTTTTGAGTGATTCATGAATCGGTTCAAAGCGTGAGAACCGGTAAATGGTAAATGATGCGAAACTACTACTTTTGAGGTATAGAATCTAAGTCACGAGTTCGAGGACTTCGCAAAGCCTTGAACATATTGCCACCCCGTTTTCTTCTATTCTTAAATGAAACTGAGCCTTATGCCCTAGACATACTTACGACTTAAGCCGAGAGATGGCTCAACTTATTTGTAAGCAAAATAAAGATTTGACTAAATTCCCATCAGTTTCCCACTAACTAAGCCGTCTCTTAGCTTAACCCGAGATGATAACTTTTCGACACTATCGAATTGATAATATCGATAAATCTATATCTGTTGGATTAAGTGAATGTCGAATTTTGACGGATCATCGGGCTATGCATTACAACATTCTTAAAAGAATGAGACTGTTGATAAACTTCTGTAGTTACAGAAAGTGCAGCTATTGTTTAAATTTCTCAGAATCGACAGTCGATACTACCGAAAAGAAGTTATCATGTCACCCCTGATAATTATTTTGATTATAATTACATTAAGCTGTCTGTAGGCTTAAGTCGTAAGTGTGTCTAGGACATTACCATGATATAGTTTATCTCCATAAATAAATTATAGTGCTAAATTACATAATGATAAGACTCGGTTCTATTTAAAAGTAGAAGTAAAAATTTAATTTCAAAAGTGTCCCAATTCAAAGTTGCCCCACTGCCCCCTACGAATATCAATCAAAGCATTTGATGCTCGTCGAAATAATTCTAAAAACTTTCCGATAAGAAGAGTAATCTTCTGTAACGTATGACCTCAATCAATTTATAATTGCAGCTATCTTTTCATTGGATCTACATTTATTATGCGATTTAATTCTGTTACTCATTCAAAATTTCAAATAATAATATTTACATTGAGAATCTCACGTATAGCATAAGTTGTTTTAGCTTTATTAGACTTTAAATAAATTTTATTATCACTTTATTATATTTTATGGATACTAAATGTTTTCTGCACTATTAATTCATGAATGGGTAATGTTTGTTCTTTTATGGGAAAGATGGATACTGCAATAGTAAATTCAATAATTTAAAATTTCCCAATATTCTGTTACTTAATTTTAAATGACAGCAAAGGAATTTTAAAAGAAAATCTTCGCGTGTTGGGTAATTCACTGGCGAAAGAATAAAACTTTCTGTGAATATTGCGAATATTTTGAATATCTTCGCGAATATTTCAAGTTTCTTGAGAATATTACAAATATTGTGAATATTCTTTGAATACCATGAATATTTTGGGAATATTGCGAATATTTTCAATAACATTTAATAAAACTTTGTAGGAAATGTAGAGCACTTTATTTTACCCCAATGAAATGCCCCTTACATAAGAAACTTATTTTCCTGAATCAGCAATTTTGGTGTCCGTTTCAAAAGGAGATTGAGCCAGAGTTTTTAATAAGAAATTTCCTTTCCACATACCAAAATTTGAAGACCACAAAACCACTGAGAATCAGAACAATAAATCAGGATGAAATTCCTTGTTCCAGAATTTAGAAATCTGCAAACTCAGGGCTTTTGAGCGTTCAAGTTGGTCAATATTTGAAAGAAAACCAGCCCTAAATTTTTATCTATAGGGAATTTCCTGGGAAAATTGTATTTTGAATGATTAGTAAATTCAAATATAACGATAAATAGTCAAACAATTAATATTTGATTTCAGGATTCCTATCTTGGGACGTGTCAGACTGTCATGTTGATTTGGAGGAGGAGTTGAATACGATTACCCTTCATGCGCCAGAGGGTGAAGAAGCTCGTCATGGTAAGTTATGTCAATTCTATCTACACGTGGAATTTTCCATTTCTCACACAAAAAGCCCCAAATTGACAAGGGAATGAAAAGAAAAACCAATGAAATCATATTGATATCAGTACAGAGAGATTGACATTAATTTGATATTCCCAGTGAGATTTCTCAGGATTTTTCTATACTTAAGCACGAATCCTATTTGAGGGCATAGAGAAATTCTGAAAAGCACTCTTAAAGCTCAACATTAAATACATAGTTTCAAGTTCTTCCTACAAAAAAATTTCACAGAAAAAAAAACTAGAGGCAAACCCACTTCACATGAGAAAAATTATGTTTTTCACGGTTTACCTGGGAAAATTGAGAAATAAATTTCGTATGTGCCTGAAGGAGAGGAAAAAAAGCTTTCAAAGCTCATAAACTCACCCATCCGTCATCATCTACATTCTGTTGCTTCCTCTCCCGCATCTTGTGTGACTGCCTCAAAGTCTCCCCTTTGTGGTTGGTTGCGAAAAAGCTCCCAGAGCTGAAAAGTCAGGGCGAGGAAAAGAAATAGCATGAGCTTTTGTGATAAAAAGTCGCATTTGATGTATCGATTTTTCACTCAGTAGATGAATGAATCTCTACGCTGGATTTATTTCCTGGTATCCTGTATGCAAAGGGCACAGATAGTGCCCTAAGCAGAAAGGCACATTAAAGTCTAATTAAGGTGTGGTTTATGTCTTTGACTGACAGTTTATCCTTTAATCACAATTTTCTCGCTTATTGCAAATTTGCGGAACAAAGCTAAATTATTTGTACTAGAAGAGAAAATGTCATCCAAACAAAGGCTCCATTGTGAAATTGCAAAAGAGAAATGTGACAAGGGAATTGACAAAAAAAAATGACAGATAATCGTTCTGTTGGACAACCCTAATTCTAGCAGTTTAATAATTAAAATTATCATCAAAACATTGAGAAAACTAATTGTTTCCTTCTAAAATATAGGAATAGATGTATAGACCTCATTATTTCTAAATAAAATTTTAAACATCAAAACTGCTAGAATAAGTATTACCAGATTCAACTGCTTTTATACAGTTTAGATAATTTTAACATACAGTTCATTTACTACCAAAATACAGATTAGAACACATAATTTTAATTATGGCAATAAATTTATTGTCTTAAAATATTTTAAAATACTTTATAAGTATAAACTGTGTAAGAGAACACCTATTTCTAGCAGTTTCACTTTAATTCAGAACAAAGGAGACATTGGATCTTGTTCTCTCATAAAGTAGTCAAGAGACTAAATGATGGTACGGTGAAAGGAACACCTATTGACACTTTAAGAACTCGTGTCAGGATTTATTGACACCCTACTCTGTACCAATTGGAATACAAAATTCGAACACTTGTCCTTATCGAAAAACGCATATTAATGAAAAAACGTTACATTACTTAGATTTTATTGAAACCATTAAACAAATTCCAACATTTTGACAAAAGTGTCAATAGGGGTTCCCTGTCGAACAGGTGTTCCTTCGTTGCTATATTATACAAGTCATTCTGTGTAGCATTGCGTGATAATAAAGAAAATTGTCTAAACTACTAGAATTAGAGTTGCCAGTTACAATGTATTCTTGGTAGTCAGTTTTGACACATTCCAACCTTTTTCTAATTTGTAATATCACAAATAGAAAAATAATTTGAAAATTTTATTTAAATTTGTCACTTGTACCCGAATTCTAGCAGTCTGATTGTAACAGGAACATTAAGAAGTAGAAATCTTGTTATACTGTTTGAGAGTGGACATAAAGAAAAGCACCATTTTCAAATATAATTTCATGAAATGGTTAAAACCGACGAAATAGAAATCATAAAGAGTGCTAGAATTAGGGTTACCAGGTTCAATGTATTCATTACAAATATTGCATTAACAAATCCGTTGATTTGGAATACTTATTTAGTCTATTCTCGCAAATTATCAAGGAATTTACATTTTAAATTCTCAAATTGGAAATTGGTATCCAAATTCTAGCGGTTTCATCGTAATATCCACATTAAAAAGTACAAATTTTATTATTTTTATCGATAGTGGACAAGAAGAAGAGCGCCGTTGCCAAAGAAAATTTCATGAAATGATAAAAATTGACGAGATAGAAAACAGCAAGAGTGCTAGAATTAGGGTTACCAGATTAATTTTATTCCTGGTATTTTATTTTGACACACGCGAATGTATAGTCATAACAAAAATTGCAAAAACAAATCCATTGAGTTGAAATACTTCAATTTTAGTATATTCTCTCATTTTGTCAAGGAACATATATTTTGAAATTATCAAATTGCGAATGGATACCCGAATTCTAGCAGTGTGCTCGTAATACCTACATAAAAAAAGTACAAATTTTATTATCTTTGTCGATTGTGGACAGGAAAAACGCCAGTTCCCAAGAAAATCATGAAATGGTAAAAATTGACTAAACACTAATTCTGCTAGAATTAAAATTTGCCAGATTTAAGATACTTCTGGTATTCAGTTTTAAAACATTCCAATGTATAAATTCATTACAAAAATTTCAAAACTAAATCCATTGAGTCGCAATACTTCAATTTTAGTCTATTCTAGCAATTTTGCAAATAATATAATTTTTAAATTCTCAAATTACCAATGGGTACCCGGAAAAATAAGTTTTTTTTCAAATTCCTGTTACAATAATTTAATAAAAACAACCTTGCAATTTGAAGGAGACTGATTAGTTAAGGTTCGAGATATTTGTTTCTTTTTGAGACTTATTGTAAAAACTTAAATTCCTGGAAATAGATTTTCCTCAAAAAAAGAACTGCTAGAAAATTTGATAGATCGAGGAAACTGTTAAGGAATTTTTTAGGTTTGTATGTGAAGTATTCTATTTGAATAGTTCCCATACATTTCTTTTCCTTTCAAGAGTGCTATTATGTTCATTTTAAAGTAATTTCATTTCTTTCCATTGACAGTTGGAAAACTACTAGAAAGGAAAACTGTCAAACTCAAGGTTATAGGTTCAGTAATACAGTGTTATTTTGACAGCTTCTGTAATGAGGTTTTCCACTTATGGGAAAAGAAAAATGAGAATGATGATGCAAAAATGTCAGGTTACTTAAATTCTGGAAATAGATTTTCCTAAAAACAAAGAACTGCTAGAAAATTTGACAGAACGAGAAAACTGTCAAGAAATTTTTTAGGTTGTTTGTGAAGTATTTTATTTAAATAGTTATCATATATATTTCTTTTCCTTTCAGTAGTGCTATTATGTTAATATCAAAGTAATTTCATTTCGTTTCCATTGACAGTTAGAAAACTACTAGAAAGGAAAACTTCAAATGTCAAGAATAATTCAGTTCAGTAATGAAGTGTCATTGTGACAGCTTCTGTAATGAGGTTTTCCACTTATGGGAAGAGAAGAATGAGTGTGATGATGCAAAAATGTCAGATAACTGTCAAAACTGCTAGAATAGGCTTGCCAGATTGATAAGCTGGATATCTCGGATAATACCATTACTCCATTTAGTGCCACATTGAATACAATGGTAATTTTTTTCAATATTACGATATCAAGAAATTATGAAATATTGCAGTAGTGAATTTTGTATATACTTCATAATTTCTTAATAACGTAATATTACACTGGTAAAAATAAAAGCGTTAAATTGATCCAACTGGTAAATATGAAACGATCACCGAGGATCCTTTGAAAATGTCCCTGTATTTATATTGATTTGCCTCCGGAATAAACGAACAAAAATAGTGCTAAAGTCCTCTTTGGTGTTCGCTCAGATGAAAAAAATATGGTATCAGTAATAAGTTCGTTATAAAAGATAATCTAACGTGGTAAATTAGCATGCAAAATTTCAAAAGAGACTAGTGATCCTATCAAAGGTTTCAATGTGATCCATCCTTTTGAAAAGATAGAATATAATTTAATTTGATCCTGTCATTTTTACCAATGTAAAAAAAATATTATTTTATTCAAGGCGGCATCAAATGGGATAGTGCACGGTTTACTATATTCCTGGATAGTAGGTACACTGAGAGAAATCCGAAAAAGTTAAAATAACATTCCGGAAATGTTCATTTTACCCTGTTGTATTGATCCGAAATCGGTGTAAATATTACCCTTTTTAGGTGATTATGGGTTCAAGTTACCCTTTTTCATGTTATTTTTACCCTTTAAAAGGTGTAAAATTAACATTAAAAAATGTTGATATATTTTTACACCTAAAAAGTGTTAAAATTATGAGGAAAAAAAGTTAATTGCACCCTGTTTTTTCTCAGTGTACAGATTTTCGTGTCTCATAGTAGTGCAAACAAGACAAATAAAAGTGCACCCAGGAATGATGCGATTTGATGCTGAGGAATGAAAATGTTTGATTTAAGTGACTTTCAGTCTCGAGAATATCAAGAAGAAAGGGCACGACATCTTTATTCATACTTTTATTCACTTTATTTGCACTGCTATGGGACACAAAAATATCTACCTACTATCCAGGAATATAGTAATCCGTGGATAGTGGCATCATTCAGGGTATCCACCCTACTGATTTTAATAGATTTTAAAGCATGAAAAGTCTGTGGCCTAGACTACTTACTGAACTCCATTCGACACATCATACTAACCAGATGGCGCTGTGATCGAGTGAAAGCTCACTCAGTGCGAATATTTTGAATTTAAATTTCCGTTACGATATTTAACGACCGTTTATTTTAAAGACTGAGACCCAACATTTTTTGGTTTGATTAAATCACATGGGCTAAACCATTTTGTACTATACTTGATAAATTTTCAGCGATTTGTCTGTAAATATTTTGCACATTTACGCTATAAAATGTGTTGATAAACGTGTGATATATGGTAATAATTTATCCTCATTTTAGGGTATGGAATATCTTTTTTTAGTGCATCATCCGTTCTGGAAACCCCATTGACTTTTATTCACAGCATCCATTTAATTTTTTTTTCACCACTCTGGCAATTTTCCACCCTCTTTCTCAATGGAAAAAATTATTTCCTATGCAGAATATTCGTATGAGACTCCCGTAGAGAAAAAAAAGAGTGGCTAGAATTGATATTGATGCCAATTTGGTGGAGTAAATGTGCGAAAAAATCCCTGAAAATGTTTTATACTTAGGTTAGGAGCGAAATTATACGCAGGTTTGGGGTGGTATTATGTCTTTTTAAATACACATAAGCTCCGTGTAACAATTTAAAGTTAAACCTCTAAAATATTTACCTCCAAAATGACACCCATTCTTGTGCTACCAGCAACAATTTGGGCTCCGCAGTCAATTATTAAATACGAAGGAATTTTCCAACATACCATGAAAGCTGATTTAATGGTATAAAATCCATTTTAGGCCAAAGTTTTCTGTCCCTTGTAACGTTGGCTGGAAGTCTAATTGGATAATAACGTGAAAAATTCATCAAGTCTCATGGCAAAATGACGATACTGATGGTAAATTGCAATTGAGATGCGGGGAATTGAATGAATTCTAAGGTTCAAGTATTCTTGAAAGTTTCCAAGAGAGAAATCTCATCAAATTAAACACTTTAAATACTTAAGAAGTACTCAACCGTGTTATGCGCATTTTGCAAGAATCCACATAACCTATCCCTTCGGCAGAATGCAGGAAAATTCGCAACACGTTTTCCGAATTATGAGGCACAGTTGACAAATTCAATTTATCCGCGTACCAAATTTTATTGGAACGTCAAAAAGCGCTTAAAGATGTTTGTGAAATGGAAATGATTAGGCCACAGGGAAAATTTCACAAGGAATAAAATACAAGCCACAGAAAATTCTGTAAGACACATCCCCATAAGCTTTTAAGAATTTAATGTGCTTCGTATTCAACATAGCATTATCCTCTCCTTAGCATATTCCTTCAAATATGTTAAAATGTCACTTCAGCCGAAGAAGACCATTAGTTGATTCATCCAGCTTGAAGCTTTGGGGTTGGCCTAATATCAAAGACCATCTAAACTTGGGGGCGTGTCATTTTCTACTAATTTATACAATTACAACCCTGGTAATCCAATTTAAATTTCATTGCCACGTGTCAAGTGCGGTGATGACATGCAGATGAATAATTTTCAACCTGTTTTCGCGATAATTTATAGATAGAGAGATAAATTGAAGAGCTTTTGTGTGCAAGTTTTCCACGGTTCAAATTTGAATTAAGGGGCTTCATGAGCTTCTATCTCTTCCATAAAATGGTACAAAGGTGCAAATGACATGAGGTAATTAGTTGCGTTGTTCCTAAAGAACATTAATTCAAACAGTTTGACAAACGAGCAAACTTAACGGGTTATTTTTCAAATTAGAATCTCCCAGAGATCACCAAATGCTAACCGATTTCAATTCAGCTGAATTCTTCTAACGTTAAAACGACTCTCGCAAGGCACTGCCATTTCCATTTGGTTAGCTTTTTTTGTTCAAGAACTGCTAACTAGTCAGCATATTTTTGCTGATCGATTCAGCAAAAATATGCTGAAAACGCTGATTACTTTTTGAAGGGTGACAAGGAGACTATATAATAAGCTTCTTTGTCTCGGATATAATTCGTTGTCCCAAAATTTCGCCGTGCAGAAAGCGAATTTCTGTTGGAATTTCGAAATATTTGTACCTTTACTTCATGAAAGCTTATAAAAAAGCTCACATTTGATTTATCCCCATAGCGAAAGAAAGCGAAATAGGAATAACAAGCGAAAAATTCCTCGGAATTTTCCAGTATTTTTCCTTGAAAAATCCATTCAAATTTTCCATAATAGGTTCCAAGTAAAATTTGATGGATTTATGCTGGATTTTTTTCTGTGGAATAAATATGTCCATGGAATGTTCGTGGAATTTATGTGGATTTTTCCACCTAAATAAAATGGAGAAGAAATGAAGCTGTCACATGCACCTCGTGATTTTACTTCCGAATATTAAAAAAAAACCAATGATTACGAGGATTATAATATGTTTTACTAAACCAGCAAACACGAATTAACACTTTATGCAATAAAAAAATATTTACAAAAATTCCTAAATTATATACTAAATGACATAAAAACAGTATTATTTTAGGTTGGCCAGCTATTTAATGTAATCACTTCACTATTATCTACACGGAACGCAGTATCGCATAATTAATTATTATAATTGCCACATGAATCACTAAAAATGTTTACGGAGGGTTTGGAAATAAATTATCCACGTTGTCATAACGCCATTTTATTTGTTTGACATTAGAGAAAAATAGTGGGAAAAACCATGGGAAAGACTGTGGAAAGAGAGTGGAATTTCCCCTAGGATTTTTCGAGCATATCCCGCGGAAGTTTCACGTGTGAATTTCCGTATAAATATTGCGCGGAATTCAACGCTGGAATTCCAGTGGTTCGTACTTGAAATTCCATGGAGAGCTATGAATTTTTGCGTCAAATTCCGCGGATTTTTGCAATTTAGACGCTAGTTTTCCACTGGAATTTCCGCGGAATTTTGCTATGGGGACAGTAAAGTTCCTCAAACATGAACTATGCAACAGTTGACTTCAAAATGTAAAATTTTTGAGGTTATGTGAAGAGTGTTTTGCGTGGAGTCGATTACAACAATTTTTCTTTGGTACTTATACTATTTTAACGTATTTTTTTAACTTCCCCAACATTTTCCATTTATTTAATGACAAATTTACAAGGATAAACTCCTTACAATCTTGGGTAAATGTATTTGTCTGCATATTTTACATTTTCAAAAATATTGTTCATATTTGGGATTGAATGGGTCGACTTATGGGGTGATGCCCTGAGGATCCCAAGTCTCTATCTCTAACCATTGGAGCTCAAGGCTTAGCTTAGAAAATTGATTATGACCGCAATCATTGAGAGAAAGCTTTCGCCAGATGGCGCTATCAACTGTTCTTAATTTTATACCTGTATATATATAGTAGACTCTGTCAAAGTCGGGCATTTGGGGCCGAAATGTCTTCCGAATTATTGTAGATTCCACGGAAAATTCTCAATAATGAAAAATCACAATGCAATTAAGAAAAACTGCGGCAATTTTAAGCTTATCTGTTTCATTTCACAATCATAATCAAACGTGAAAAATGAGTGCAAACTTCTTTTTAAATATAGGATAAAATAGGGTAACTTGGAACAATTTCTAATATGGAATTTCAAGATCTTCTCACTGTTTCGCAGTTCTGTGTGTGCTCTCGACTGTGTCAGACGCATTTTTTCTATGCTCCGTAAAGGTGTTAGATAAAAGTCAAATTTTCAGTCCTATAAGTGAGTAAAAACTGTGTATCAGAGAAAAAAGACTCTAAAACATTTTCCCCAAAGTGCTTTCATAGTGAAATTCGTGAAAACTTATTGAAAAACAGAGTGAAAAGTGAGTTCGATCTCTGTACGATCGTGTCACAATTTTGTTCAACCCTCTTTGGGAGGGAAAAAGTGCCACGCAAAAGAACAAAAGCAACAGTGGAAAGAGACAATTGAGTGTGTGTTAGTGCTGCAGGCAATAAAATAATAATGTTGGGCAGCAAAAACAGATTTGATGTTTTACAATCCCTTGAGGATTATGAGAAGTCTTTCCCTCTTATTCGAAAGGGAAAAAGACAACGAGTGGAAAAGAGAGAAGACTTTGTTCTTCACCCGAAAGATGCCGATGAGTGCTCGAAGAGATTCCTCGTAGCTACTTGCTCCGACCCCAAAAAACCTTTTCGAAGCATTTCTGCTGTGAAGGTAAAAAAAGTGATAAAACAATTTTGTGGGGCGGTTGAAAGATTTCAACCACTCAAAGACGGCAGTGTTCTTGTGGTCACAAAAAACCATAAGCAAGCCGAGAAGCTTTTGCAACTGAATGTGATCGCAGGCCAAAATGTGAAGTTCGAATACCACCCCACTCTTAATAAAAGTAGAGGGGTTATTGCGTGTTTCGACTTCACCTACCTTACCGACGAAGACCTCAAAACAGAACTTGCAGAATACAACGTGATCGATGTAAAACGCATCCAGAGGAGGGAAGAGAAAAAAGGAAGGAGCATTTTGAGGGATACTGGAAGTTTTGTACTTACTTTCGATTCCCCGACCCTTCCTGAAACCATCGACGCCTACTATACGATTCTGAAAGTGAGGGTTTACGTAAGAAACCCAACAAGATGCAAAGGGTGCCAAAAATGGGGACATTACGAAGACCAGTGCAAGAACAAGATGAAAATCTGTGAAAAGTGTGGACTGGAAAAACATGATGGAGACTGTACCCGATCTGAGACATGTGCGAACTGTGGAGAGGCACATCCGGCATGGAGTCGACAGTGTTTCTTCTTCAAGAAGGAGTTCGCTATTTTGCAGTTGAAGGCGAAATTTCAGATCTCATACTTCGAGGCCAAGAGACGCTATAATGAAAGCCAAAGACGCGATGAATCGTATGCCAAGGTAACAGCCAAACGACAAGTTCAGCCACCCCTGATTCAGAATGACAAGTCGCAGAATTTGAACAATGGTCCAAACGGGATCTTTTTCACATTCTCGGCTTACAAGGACAGAGGACCTCCTGATACAGGTGAATCAGCTTCACCTGAATCGCCACCCAAACCAACAGCAAGGAAACCAAAATCAGACAGCCAAGATTGCAGTACTCCCCTGAAGAATTCTTCTTCAACGGGATCAAATGAACTGCAATCTCTCTCAGCAGACGTCCCTTTGGGTGAATCCAGGAATTTGGATATCACCGGTATTGGCAGCATTCCACTTCCGGAGAAGTCTTCTTCAACGGAATCAGAGGCAGAGATCTTTTTGGGGGAATCCAGTAAAATGGATACCACCGGTATTGAAGACATTTCATTGAGTACGACAGGAAAACTTATCAGGAACACCAACGACATTGTTTCCGAAATCTTTGAAAACTAAAATCTCTCAAGAGTAAGTTATTGGGTTAAAAACAATTAAAAAAAAAAATTAATATGACTATTATACAATATAACATAAATGGAGCACTAAACAATTTTAGTGACTTACAATTGCTTTCTAAAAAAATATCAACACTAGTCATATGCTTACAAGAAACCCATTTGACTAAAGATAAAAATTTTTCTTTAAGGAATTTTAATGTTATATCAAACAAAAATACTAAAACCGAACCAAATGGGGGATGTGCTATTTTGTTTCGAGAAGGTATAAATTTTACTGAGTTAAATTTGAGAACTAATTTAGACACTGTAGCAATAAGAACGACTCTCTTAGGTGATTTAACAATTTGCTCTATTTATTTAAGTCCGAGTATTCCCATTAATCTCGATGATTTGAATGATTTAATTTTAAATCTACCTGAACCTTTTATAATAATCGGAGATTTTAATGCACATAATACTTTATGGGGTTCTTGTAATAACAATACTAGGGGAAGAACTATAGAAAATTTTGTAAACAACAATAGTTTGCAAATTTTGAACACTGGTAGTAATACCTATTTACACCCAGGTCACAAAACGTTTTCAGCAATTGATCTTGCAATATGTAGTCCATCAATTTACCATAAAATGACGTGGCAAGTTGATGAATCTCAATATAATAGTGATCACTTTCCCATAGAAATTATTCTACCTGACATGTCCCCAGATCTTTTAAGAAGAACTAGGTGGAAAGAAGATCTAGCAAATTGGAATTTATTTTCTCAGAAAATATCTTCTAATTTGAAAAATTATGATAATATGGAAGTAAATGATGCAGTTCAATCTTTTACTTCTTTAATACAAAGCGCAGCCTCAGATTCCATTCCTTTAACAAAGCCGAATCCTAAATCAAGAACAGTACCATGGTGGAACTCCGAAATAAATTCCTTAAAAAAAGAGTGCGATAAAGCTTATAAAAAATTTAAACGTATGTCAACAGATGAAAATTACACGATTTATCGAAATCTTAAAAATAAATACAAACACACTATAGAAAAGAGTAAAAAGAAAACATGGAGTGACTATGTTGAGTCAATAGATAATAAAACCTCTGCTAAAGAGATGTTTCACAAAATTAAAAAGATTTCAGGTACCTTTAAAACCCAACAAATTCATCAAATAAAACACAATTCTTCATTAGTTTCTGACCCCAAATTAATTTGTGAGACTTTGGCCCAACAATTTTATACAAATTGTGACAACACTTTTGCCAATCCCAATTTTGAAAACAGAAAATCTTTTCTTGAAAACTTAGAAATTGAAGAATCAACCTCACAAACCACACAAGAGTTAAACGAGCCATTTTCCATGCAGGAGCTTGAATCAGTAATAAGTACTGTTAAAGGAAAGTCTCCCGGTCCAGATAGAATTACGTATAATATGATCAAACATTTAGATGTTTTAGCAAAAAATCAGCTTTTGAGACTTTTTAATAGAATTTTTAAAGAAAAAAATTTCCCTGACGAATGGCGGAAAGCAAATATAGTACCAATACAAAAACCTAATAAAGACTCCACAAACCCCGAAAACTATAGGCCGATCTCGCTGACCAATTGCTTAAGCAAAATTCTTGAAAAAATGGTAGTAAATAGACTAAATTGGTGGCTAGAAAAGAATAAATTCTTATCTAAAAATCAATCTGGATTCCGTAATCACAGATCTACCATTGATAATTTAGTTCATTTACAAGAATTTGTTAGTGCAAATCTACAGAAGAAAAATCATGTTAGTATCATTTGCTTTGACATTACAAAAGCATATGAGAAGACATGGAGAATACTAGCTGTGCACCAGTTAGCGAAGTGGAACCTAAGTGGAGAAATTTTCGAATTTATAAAACAATTTTTATCCCAAAGATTTTTCAGAGTTCTCTACGGTCATGAATCTTCAGATTGGTACGAGCAGGTCAATGGTATGGTAACAGGTTCGGTATTGAGTGTACCCCTCTTTTTGATTTCGATTCATGGAATAACTGAAATTTTAGAAGAGTGCCAAAATGTTAACTTCACAATTTATGCTGATGATCTAACAATATATAGTGCAGATAAAGACGAAGAAGTAGTCTCATTAAATTTACAAAATGCGATATCCAAAATTGAAAACTGGGCAAATGATAATGGGATTTTATTCTCTTCAGAAAAAACTTGTACTATGAATTTTTGCACGAAAAGAAATTGTCCCTCAACATCTGTTAAAATATATGATGAACCTATAAAACACGTAAATGAAACTAAAATATTAGGGGTAATTTTCGATTCAAAACTTTCTTTTAAACCACATCTCGAAAATTTGAGACTTAAAATTAATAATGTTCTAAAACTTATCAAAACACTTAGTAACACTAGATGGGGAGCTAGGCAAAAACCACTTCTCAAAATAGTAGAAAGCCTGATGTTAAGCAGAATTGATTATGGTTCACAAGCCTATGGCCAAGCGAGAAACAGCATTTTGAAAACAATAGACCCTCCTTACCACACTGCTCTCAGATTATCAGTTGGAGGTTTTAAATCGTCTCCTATTATAAGCATACTAGCTGTATCCGGCTTTCCGTCACTCCATGATAGAAGAAACTTATTAAACGCAACTCTATTTTATAAAATTAAAAACAATCCTGAGAATCCTAATTTTCAATCTC
Organism: Phlebotomus papatasi; assembly: GCF_024763615.1. Taxonomy (NCBI): domain Eukaryota; kingdom Metazoa; phylum Arthropoda; class Insecta; order Diptera; family Psychodidae; genus Phlebotomus; species Phlebotomus papatasi. The sequence continues at coordinate 104,048,000 of NC_077222.1, read as the reverse complement.
TCCAAAATATTTCCTTATCTAACAAATTCCCAGAACCTTTCTCTACTAGAGGACTTAAATCAATAACAGCTCTAAATGTTGGTAATTTTGAATGTAAAATTATTGGCATGGCTAATTACCCTTTTTGGACCTCAGATGAGATTTTGATAGACATTTCATTAAGTAATTATAAAAAAGAAGGAACTCACCCTTTAGAATACAAAATCAATTTTCAATTAAAAATGGCAGAATATAGTGAATATGAAAAGGTCTATACTGATGGATCCAAGGGTGAGTTTGGTACAGGGTATAGTCTTGTTATGGAGAACCAAGACCCACAGTGCATTAAACTACCTGATTTTTGTTCAATATTTTTTGCGGAAGCTAGTGCTATCCGAGACGCTTGCAATCTACCATTCACAGAGAATTCCAGACGTCTTATTGTTACAGACAGTCTTTCAGTTCTCAAAGCTGTCCAAAACTGTAAAAACAAGGACCCAATAATCGTTGACATAAGAGATAATTTATATAGAAACAATAATATCAAGCTCTTCTGGTGTCCTAGTCATTGTGGGATTAAACTAAATGAAGAAGCTGACATGGCTGCGAAAGAAGCAACTAAAAAAATGTTTAATGATAGTCAAATATGTAGTTACAATGATATAAAACATCACATTACTGATCAATGGAATAAAATTAGAATGTTTGAATGGAGTGAAATCCCACAGCATAAAAATAAGTTTCGAAGAGTTAAAGACAACCCATTTGGTTATAGTTTTAATGAAAAACATTCCAGAAGAGATGAAATTATTATTAATCGCTTAAAAATAGGACATACAAACATAACACATAATTTCTTAATGAATAAAACAGATCCCCCTATTTGCGAAATTTGTCATGTACAGGTCACAATAGAACATATACTTATTCATTGCAAAAAATATGAGAAAGAACGAAATGAAATACAACTAGATAAGTCTTTACAAGTTATATTAAAGGAAGATTATTCAAAGGAATGTAAACTTTTAAAATTTTTAAATAAGATTAAGTTACAAAATGAAATTTAGTTGAATCATGTACAATAGCGACTTATAAAATTAATATTTGATCTATAGATTTACTAAAAAAAAAAAAAAATGTTATTTCTTAAATATTGATCGGACAATTACCATTGTAATTTCCTTGTACAAGTCTATGCACATTTGGCTGAAATAGCTTGGTGCATCTTATTGTTAATAAATCTAATCTAATCTCACTGTTTCGATGAGAAAAACAAATAAAAAAAACACGAAGAAAACTCCCCATCTGAAACAGTAGCGAAATACGAAGTGTTCCAAATTGGAAATGGTTCCCAAGATTCCAAATTATATATTTTACAGTAACTGCCACGCAAACTAATAAGTAGCCCGTTCTTAATCCTTAAAGGACAAGTTGGACTTCGGTATTCCAAAAACAAAAACCTATTTTTCTAACAATTTGGAGAACAAACTAATTTGCCCTAGTCAAAAAATGCTTTTTTGGGACACCAGTATCCCAATGGTTCTTAAAAGTGTTAAGATCTGGATACTTTTTTTTAGTTCGTGAGGCAGTCGAGGAAAAGTACGGTAATTTAAAACTATTTCCAATTTAGAACACTTGAGATTCCCTCCTTGTTTCATATGGACAAAAGGAAATGTTGACTTCCACTAAAGCACTATCGCTAATTCAGTCCCTTTAAACTTTTAAGAACCAGTGGGACACCGATGTCCCAAAAAAATCCATGTCTTTGACAGTTCAGGCGGCAAATTAGCCTTGTATAACCTTAAAACAATTTTTGTTTATAGGACACCGGTGTCCCAGTGGTGCTTAGAAAATTAAAGAAGTCAAATTACCGAGAATGTAGTGGAAAGTGCCAATGTTTTGTACAGTCCCATGCTTTATAATGCCTCAATTTTTCCTATGTTTCTAAATAAATGTGACTCTGCAATATATTATAAAAACTGGACACTTTCAACTGGTTTTTAAAATACGGGTGCGATGAGTCATATTTATTGGAAAACATAGAGAAAATTTAGTCTTTATAAAGCCTGGGACCGTGCAAAGCATGGACACTTTCCCGTACTGCAGCGGGAGTTGGGGCTACATTGACACCGTATTTTTCGCATATTTTTAAAAGATGCTTTGACCTCTCTGAGAGTGCAGAGAACTGTCAAATTCACAACTTTCAAAGCTCTTCATGACGCATTGCAGTTCTGTCATTTTGATAAGTGACGCTTGACATACTTAAAGTAAAACACGTCAATGTCAATTCCTGAGAAAACAAAATTGCAAAGAATACTCTAAGATGCGTTAAGTTAAATTTTGTCTAATAAATGTTATAAAGAGGTATTTCCCTTTTATTTTAACAATAAATCTAAATGAGGCTACTCTATAGCAAAAGGAAAGAAACATAGAGGCAATTGGGGCTACATTAAAATACAATTTTTTTGGCATAAATTATTTTATTTTAGATTGACGAAATGATTGTGAAACTAAATTAAAATATGGTGAGTTCCAGCTTCATTTGGAAGTATCTAGAAAGAAGTATATCAATGTAGTCCTACACCTTAAAGTAGCCCCATCTTCCCCTAATCTGTTTTATATTTCAGATTTTTTCATATATTATATTGTTCCTTAAAAGTTCTTTTTTTTTTTCAATAAATCAATAATTATGATTGTGTTTTAGATTTAGTATCAAAGTCGTTATAAAATATAAGAACCAATCAATTTATTTGTAAAGAATGTTGGCAGATCCATTTAATCTTCAGTTTACACAATATTTATTCCACTTAGAAATTTAGTTGAAAAGACTTTTGTGTAGCATTTGCATTATTCAATTTTCAAAAAGCTTGCGAAAACGTTCACTTGTGCATTAATTAAAAATGTAACTAAATCTTTATGCACTGTCCTCTCTTTCTCTCATTGTTTTCACATTTTTTCATGTTGAAAATTCAAGTGAAAATATTTCTACTGCGACATCAAAACATTTTTCTGAAATTCAGTGTTGTCCCATTTTGCACGGAAAACTGTTCTCAAATTTTAGTTCTCAAGCTTTCAGTAATAACTTTTTGACATTCATTTCTTTAATATTAGTTTCTAAGCAAAGTTTTATCCAAAATTTGTGTTTATAAAGAACATGTAAAAAATAGAACACCTATTCCTGAAAATTCGAATTCATCGGTCTGACAATGTCAAATGACATTGTCAGACTGTTGCAGGGCATCATTCCGGTAGAGGAATTCTGTAACAGTATGACAATGTCTTATGAAAAAGTTCTCTGGGGTAAATTCAGGAAAATTAATCGAGAATAAGGTTCATATTAGTTACTAAGAGATTCATAAAGCACCTTGCAATGTCTATTCGTTGCTCACTGGGTTTCAATGTTTTCCTGCTTCCAAATTTACCAAGAAAATTTATCATATGACATTGTCATATCGTTACAGAATTTATCTTCAGCCCAGTGATCCTAGAATGGCTATTGCTAGAAACTGTATCAAGTTACCACTATTTAATTTAAATCTCCTCTTCAAACAGTTTTCCAGCATTTACCATATTAAATTCAAGTTTGTCTTGCGACATTGTTTTTCTAGTTATTAGAGAATTCGTCTCCAGTAAAGGAATTCTGTAACAGTATGACAATGTCATATGACAAATTTGAAATTTTATATGGCAAAATTGTTCAAAAATATGATTCATATTCATAAATGAGAAATTCATAGAGTTGCTTGTAATGGCCATTTGATACTTATAGCTGCATTTAATGCCATCCTGCTCCAAATTTTAAGCACGAAGTTTTGTCATGACATTATCAGATTCTTAGTTAGAGAATTTACCTACAGTAGGAAAATTCTGAAAGAGTCTGACAATGTCATCTGACAAATTGTAGCAATATTTGCTACTGACCTATACCGGAACATGCTGGAGTTACCTCCAGCGCCAGCCTCCCGGAATCTGACATTGCCATATGACATTGTCAGATTCCTACAGAATTTCCCTACTGTAAAGGAAATTCTCTAAGGATCTGACAATGTGATATGACAAAAACCGTGCTGAGTATCCAATGGCCATTACAAGCAGCTCGATTAACCTCTTAATGATTTATATGGGGATATGAGCCACATTTTCGACTAGTTTTTCGAATTTACCACACAAAAAATTACAAATTTGTCATATGACATTGTCAGACTCTTACAGAATCCTCCTACTGGATTCAATTGTCATCTGTCAAGAATTTAAATGTGAACGTTTTTAATGTTTTCCAACCGTCTTCCGCGGCTTCTTTAATCAAATTTCCCTTAAGATTAATGACTGCTAAACTGACCTATGCTCTTCGAATGACTTTCCCCCGGAGTGAAAATTGTCTTTCCCCGTCATCTCGCTATGAATGTGACCTCGTAAATTAAACATGTAAAGACATTTGAGAAAATTGAGCGTGCAACTTAATTACAAAATTTTCTCAAGACAAGTACTGAATGGTGAAGGAGAATTTGAGCTTTCCATGAAGTACTTGTATCGCAGAAGAAGCTCAGTGGAGGATTATCTTTCCTCGATAAATTTTCCATCGGTTGTATATATCCAACAATAGCAAGAAAGAAGGTGAGAAATGTGCAAAGTACAAGCTATGAAGAAAATTCACGTACACATTTTCTCCTAAATATATACAATACTTGTGCGAAATGTAAGGAAAAGTTCTTCTATATCGATCCAATGGAATTGTATATAATGAGGGAGGGGGTTTCCCAACTAGTCAAAATGGAGCCATCACAAATCTGGTGTTCTGTGGACACTTTTATTCAGTAATTTCATGCACTTTATTGCCTCTCAATTTCACGTGGAAAATTCATGGAGGAATTTTTATTTTTCAACCGAGATGTGAGATGCTGAATTTATTGGAAAAATTCTTTTCTCGTGGTTGCAAGATTCGGGCGCGGTTTTTCCACCCATAAATACATCTGCAAGCGACATTTCAGTAAAATGGGGTAGAATAGGTGGAGCTTTTCTTTGATAGGAATGTATTATATTGAAAATATATTCAATGGACGAGAGCTTTGGAGAGAAAAGTTAGAGCCCATCTTTTGGTCATATTTCCTAAAAAGGGACAGATAATCCTAACCGGCTTATGTAGGTGAGATTCTTAACGTGAGCTAACTCGGAGTGCATGCAAATTCGATTTAGAGCTGAAGTTGGGAGACGCCATTCAGTTATCTTGAATCAAATTCGTGAAATTATACAAATTTTGTATTTAAACCAAAATATCAAGGATTTGGATGAACTGACAGAAAAGTGTTATATGGATGAAATGTAGACCAGAATGTTCTCTATAATTTTACCGTAGAACTTGATGTCATCGATTACTCAGAAGCCAAGATAAGCGAGGTTTTTTGTTTCTTAACTCGTTTTTTCATCCAGAGTTCCCCAAGTAGTCATTTGTTGAACTTCAACTATATCAAAGAATTGTTGTATTTTGCGGGACTTTCCATTTAAACCCCTATTAGGTGAGATTCTTAACAATCTCACCTACTATAATCCTAACAAAATTTCATGTCCTCCGATCGCGCTCAAACTTGGCCAAAATGTGTTTCCGCCACTTCCTGATCGGAATCGAATGGCGAAACACATATGGGGGACGCATGAAATTTTGTTAGGATTATAGTAGGTGAGATTTTGTTAAGTTACTTTGTTACACCCGCAATTTATTGCCATGTTAGGAAAAAAAGGCTTGCAAAGAATTTTGGCTAGCAAAATGTTGAAAGTGAGGGAACATGAGTTTCAGGAAAATGAATACATATTTTTTTGTTAAAGATTCCTATCGGAAATCCCAGGAAAATGAATCAGAATTCCTATCGGAAATCATCTCATCTTTTTCGACCCATCTTGGTGTACCGGTATTAATAAAGATAACTCAAATTCCCTTTATTTTCACCCATTCAAAAAGCATCCTTTCCCAAAGCGTAAAAAGATGAGTAAGAGACATGATAACAGTCATGAATTTTATCACATTATTTGATTGAAGCATCTTCACTGTGCGGAGAGATTTTCCATGTTAGAATACTCCGTTGCTCTTGGTTGAATCATCCTACACAGTGCACTTTTAACGGTCTCACAAACCAAGAAAGTCCTGCTGAATTATTGCAAAAGTTTTCTCAGTAAATTTGTTTGTTGGAGCATCGTTAAAACGACAAACTATCCCCCATTTTCTCATTAAAACCACTGACAATGCCTTCTCTTTAATTTTTCCTCTCGGTTTTTGGCTAAGACAAACACGAAAACATCTTGTAAAATTTGCTTTGATATTATTAGACAAATTCAGATCGACCCTTGAGCAGTTCTTGTGTTAACTAAACTTAAACTGAAACCTCTCTGCAAATTTGCATAAACATTGAAGCAGTAATTAGCTGTGGATTTATAAACTGAAAATAGTAAAAGCATATCATAAACAGAGAGCGGACTTACGCTACAGTAAACTATAAATTCAGAATACCCTTCTTTCCCTAAAGAAGAAATAATTTAAAGTCACTCCCTTGGTCACTCCCTCCAAAAAAGCTACATTTACTAAGACTGAAGCCATTTAATAGAAAAATACAACATCAACTAGAACTAGCTTCTTCCCAACGGTAAAATCCCCCGTTGGTATTCAAATTGTAATCATATAGATGTCTCTCGGAGCGACACCGATTTCTCCTAAGAGCGTTCCTAGCCTAGTACTGTGCCCTAGGCACACTTACGACTTAAGCCGAGAGGCGACTTAGTGGAAAATGACGGAAATGTAGTTTGACCATTATTTCTAATATATTTACGCTAAGCCGTCTCTCGGCTAATCCTCAGGTCTGTCAAGAACCTTATGCCATAAATAGACACAGACTGACCATTGAGAATACTCAGCTCGAAAAATTTGGCAGTAAAGGATCAGCTAAAACTATAATACACTGAGGATTTTGGATCAAAGATTAGCGTTTACAGCGTAAATTTCTATTAAATCTCCACACTTTGATTGCTGTAAGACTTCTTAAGTGCAATATCAATGGATTTTTCGTACAGAAAAATGCACTCTGACCTTCCCATTACTCCAATCTTAACGCATTTCAAGATTTTGCGACATTACTTACCATACTCTCCATGTTTTTTCACCCAATTGACATATCTAAAAGCACCCTAAAACACCCAAAGTGAAGCTTTTTATTTTCAGCACTCGCACTGATGTCGCCTAATCCCCTAAATTTCACTAGACCTCACGAATTTAGAAGATCAGCCTGATCCTCCAAATTTTAGGCAGATCCCTGAGTGTATCGACACCAATCCTCATTTTTCGGGCTGATCCCTAAGTCGATCCCTGTGTCTATTTTGGGCTTTAGCCTATGAGTTCCAAGAAGTTCCGGCTTAAGTGAAAACGAATTGAAAGAATTTTATATGAATTGCCTACTATTGGGAGCTCATTTATAAAAACATTTTTGAAAGTAGCACTTGAGGTAAAGTGGTACAAGTTGAACAGTGGTACAAGTTGGACAATGGTACAATTTGGACAGGGCTTTTTGTCTTGATAAATTTAGTACTTCATTTTTATTTGTATATTTTGAATGCTTTAGTTTTATAATTTGGTTCCTTGTGTTTAAAAACAAATTTTGTACTGTATTTATCAAGAAAATAGCCATGTCTAACTTGTACCGGCGAATTGTCCAAGTTGTAACACTAATTCCAAATTTTATCACTTTACCCTACATTTCTTATGAACCGTTCTTATGAAAGCTGAAAAATTGGCTGAAATAAGCTGAAAAACATCCTTCACATAACCTCAAATTTTACACTTTGAATTCAACCGTCATTCAAATTTGAGGAATTCGACTGATTTTTGAAAATCTTACTTTAATAAATAAGTCTGAGAGACTTTTGTAATAAAAGATATAATTTGAAAGATGTAGGGGAAGGCGCGCCACCTTTGGACGACTCAATTTTTTATATGTTTTTAATTGATTTAACGGATTTAACCTAGAGTAAGGAAGGGCTCATAATTTGGGACAGTCTGCATATAAGCATCGATGTTCGAAGTTTGAAGTGCGATATTTTCAATACTAATTGACTTTTTGTTACTCTCTTTTCAAAAGGGTTGTTTAGAAACTTGGCAACTTGTTTACTGACTTTGTTCTTACTAAAATTAGTCTTAATACGTTTAAAAATGAATTGATATGTAGTGGTGAATTTGACTCTTATTTTGGACAACTTGGTTATTAATTTGGACAACTTGGCTGTAAATTTGGACAGCTAATCCGCCTCAACAGGATGCCCATTGTTCTTCATTTCATGAACCAATCTTACCAAGTCCTCTTCCTGTTCATGTAAGGGAAACGTAGAATGTCACAAGAAGCCCGGAAACTTTCCATATCATTCATTAAAGAGAGTTGACTTCGGAACTCCAAGTACGTGCGGATGCGCTCATTTCTTGGCCTTTCCGGGAGCCTTTCAAGGCATTTCTCGCTACATCTCTTTCGTAGAGACGATGCTCCTTTGTTTCTCCAGGCATTTGTTCAACCTAGTCATCACAAAAGCTAGAACTTCACGAAATTTCGTGAGAAAAACACCTGTCCAAAATAAGGAGTATCACCTCACTGATAAATGTCTTAAAAAATTTCCCATTTTTCACACGAAAAATCTAATTCACAAGGCAAATCTCACTTCAGATCAAATGTACAAATCACTACTAACGTGAATCAACACAATATTCAATGAATATTCAATAATATCACTCAAAAAAAGCGAAGAAACATTGTTAGTACTATACCACCGCTAAATAAGACTGAAGTAAACACGAAGTTCTGTCATATTTCTCGTAAGCAATTGCTTACACTGAATTTTCAACAAAGCAATTTCAACTCAAATCATATTCAAAATTTAACGTTTTTAGTATTAAAATCTTCCAAAAAGAACAAATATTAAGATAGAATTTATTATTCATCAAATATTGGAATAAAAATCCATCATTTTAATCAATTTATTTTTAGTGTCCAATGTTATCCTCAAAGTGTCCAAAATAAGAAACTGGACAAAATTATGAGCCTTTCCCCTATGTCTCTATTCGGCAATTTGAGGCATTGGACTAGCTACTAATTTGTAATATAATGAGTCAAATTACTAAAAACGTTAAAAATATATTGAAAAATCGAGTGAGGATTGCGAAAATTCGACATCGAATTTTCGAAAATCAATTTTTCTATTAATCTCACGGACCTTAGATTAAATCGAATGATATTGGGGTGTTAGAAGAGTCAGTTTGTTAAAAGCTTGAATCGCCCGAAGGTACCGCTCTTTCCCTTACGTATTTCATGTGACATCTTCATTAATTATCATTAAACTGATTCTTATTAAAATTCATTAGGGAGACCCTAATCCAAGCTTTGCATTCCTCGCAGCGAAGAAGCTTTCCCTCTTCCTGGAAAATTCCCACAACCTCAGACAATGGGAAACTTGATGAGCTTCTCTCAGGGGTAGATCAATGTGTTGGTGCTTTAATTCACGTTCAATAAATTAATTTAACAGCGTAATACTTCTCAGAAAACTGTGCTATTATATCTCATTCAATTTAACCATCAAAATAAAAAGAGGTTCCAATTATATTTCCCAAAAAGCATGAAACACTCCGTGCAATTAACTTTCCATCACGACAGAAGGTAATGGATGGAATTCAAATAAAATTGCTCTCTCTGTATCTATTGATTTTACCGACATTTTAATAATTGCTTTCTCGTCACTTTGTGAAATTTCTCCTCTCTTTGTCTTTTTAACAAAATTTACACTTAATTGATTTCTGAGAAGAAAACATTCCAATTTCATTTAATTTAGGGAGGAAATGTTAGAAAATCATTTGTATGAATTTATACAGGGGGATGATATTAGCTCTGAAAAATGCGATCAGTTTTAGTGTAATTTTTTCCCTGTTTTCATACACATTTCACGAAATATCTCCAAAACCACGTAGGTTGCCAATTTAGAATTTTCGGTTGCCTCGTCGTTATTAAATTGGCTTTTATTTTGTATTAGTATTTTTTAATAATTCATTCTACAATGACAGAAAACAGATAATAAACTCAAAAGTTTTTTAGGCTCGCTAGAAACATATGGGAAATATAAGAAATGTCATGCCATGAATTTGTATTTGAACATTTTTGCTTATCGATTTAGGAGGGGGTCTCTTGAAAAGCTTCTGTCGCTATCTCAAACCGTTTGCCCTCTAAATATAAAATTGTATAGGGGAAGCTGGGGCACTACCAAACACGGGGTAGCACCAAAAACTAATTTTTCTAAACTACTTGGACTATCTCGACCATTTTTTCAGTGGACTGGACAAGCATCCCTAAAATGCCTATAAATTTCTATAAGTCTTGTCCTCTGAAGTTGAATATCTGATTAAAAAATCGCAGTGTTTGGCGATACACCATGTTTGATAATGCCCCAGTTTCTCCTAATCAGGAAATTCTCCCGGAATTCGAGCTATTTGCTGCAATAAAAGGTTTAAGTTGATTTTTATCAAATTAAATAAAATTTCTAGAATTGAAAAAAACAATTTGATTTCTTTAATCACCGATTGTATGACATTGCAAATGGAAGTTCCTGATTGTTCAATTAACGTCAACGATACCAAATCGAATTTCAAAGTCCAATTAGTGCTTCTCTCTCCATGTCAACTCTTTCTATTTGAATTTCAATTTATTTTTATCCCATTTCACCTTGGACACTTTGACTGAATTTAAGGGTTAAATATAATAGCTTTTGGCCCTAATAATAGGGCCCTTTCTCCACAATTTGGCACAAAATAGCAAGAAATTTCCACAATTTGAAGTAAAATGTATAGTATATATTACGGAATAGCATAAATGATGTGGAATTTGTTATTAGACAAACTTTGCACTCACTGTAGAGAAATTTTCCAAATCATGATGAAGTTCATATAGAAAGGATATATAGAATGCAATTTTCCACTTGAAGTGGAAAATTTTCCATTTCTATTCAATAAAGTAGTATTTCCTCTTACACTTCCCCGTATATCCCTTTATTTCACATATAGATTGTGGCTTTTTCATCCTACCACAAAATTGCATAACTCAATTTGATATTCAAGTGAAACTAGAAACCTCCCGAAAATTTAGCTTGATGAACTCCTTCAACATTCAGACCAACATTTCAGGCCCTTTTAATTTCATTCCTAATCAAACATGAATGTGTGATGGGAAAATGCCGAGTGAAGATAATTAATTTCATATTTTCATTTCTGAGTCTGCGTTCTTATTTTTCCGACCAACATTTTCAGCCAATGAGTCTTTTTTTTCGGTACTACGTGACGCTATTCTACCTCAAAAGGCGATTTATTCACGTAGGAATAAGAGCCCATGTGGAATTTAACACAATTTCATGGAGCTTATAGCGAAAATGGAAAATTATTCCATTTTGAAAGGCTCAATGAAGCAAACATTACAGGTTTATCATAAGTCCTGCTCAGAATATATACTCAGAGAGAGTGTTTTTCTATCCCTCTTATTGTTCATTATTGGGGAAATTGGGGCACCACTAAACACGGGGTAGTACCGAACACTGCGATTTTTAATCAAATATTAGGCTTCTGAGGACTAGAACTAAAGGAATTTATAGGCACTATAGGGATACTTATACTCTGAAGAAATCGTTGAGATAGTCCAAATAAAAAGAAATAAAAATTAGTGTTCGGTGCTACCCCAGTTTCCCCTATACATTGTGATAGATCTTCGAAAAAGAGAGCGTTTTGAAGTCGGTGATTTAAAAAATCAAATTGATTTTTTCAATGGAAGAAATTTTATTTAATTTGATAAAGATCAACGCAAACCTTTTATTGCATAAAATAGCTCGAATTCGGAGAGAATTTCCTGATTAGGAGAAATTGGGGTACCACCCAACACGGGGTAGCCCCAAACACTGCGAATTTTTAATCAAATACATATTTTGGGTATTTATTATCAAATACATAATATTACATTTTGGGCTTAATTCGGCGCAGAGAGTTATTCTACGAATAATGTCGTCTCAGGGAAGATTTGAGAGTGCTATGCCACTCTTCAGAGGCTGGCATATAATGACTCTCAAAGCTCTTTATGTCTACAGAACCATGAGACTGTTCTATAATATGTGTGGCAATAGAATAATTAGACATCGCAATCTGGGCCGATCGTATGATGTTCGTTTACGGGAGTTTTTCTCTGTTCCGAGACCTAGAAGGGAATTCTTTAAGCATAGTTTTAACTTTTGCGCTCCAAGGCTAGCTAACTCTCTTTTGTCTATATTTAGAAATGATTCTTTTACATTCAATAAATTGAGATTATATCTATTCACTGAGCATGACGATGGGATACTTGCTCTGTACTCCTAGTGTAGCTGCTCTCCTGAAGGGCCTTCTTCGTCATTCATATTTCTTCCTTTCTGTTATTATTACAGTTTTTTTTTTCTCGTTTCTTTTTTTTCATGTTTTTATTGTTGTAGTTATAACTCTCTTTTTCTTCAAGGCGATTAAAGAAATGGATTGCGATTTTGCAATACTGTCATAGTATTTGAAACTCATGTGGGGTTGACATTATTGGTGATCTGAGCGTAACTCGAAAGGGATTTCTGTTACGGCTGCACTCTTCTCATGCCTGCATTTGGGCGAGCTATATATATATTTATTATTTTTTCATTTTATTCTTGGTCTTTTTTTTTCCTTTTGAATCTTCTTAACATTTATACGAGGGCGTGAAGGTATAGTGTTAATGTTGAAACACTATGTCCGGGCTTGTGATCCCGTGCCGGGGTCTCTCTCTCTCGGCTTCACCGAGCTCTCTCTCCCCTAATTGTAACTTATTGTAAAGCACGTACGGGCTTGCTTCGGCTGGGACTGCCTCACGCCTTCGGGATCGCCTACTCTGTTGGGTGGATTTGGGCGGCCGTGCGGTATCCTAAGTACTGATGTGCCTGGATTATAGATACTGTAATTGATTGCCTTTGGATTCAGCTATCCGAGGTTGACTCACTGACTCCTCTTGGTTTCTTTTTTTCATCGTTGTGTTTTTTTTTTTTTTTTAATTTTTTATAATAATTTTTTATTTGTTCTTTCCACATAAGTAAAATTCCTAAAGTGTTTAATATTTATGACACCTGGGCTTATGCCCGTTTGGCATACAGCTCACTTGAGCTAGCCATCCTACTCTCGCAATGCTTTGATTCGCGGAAATCGACGGAGCAGCAGTTGACTGTTTTGCTTTTTCTTTCATAATTATTGTTAATGTAATTTTGTAAGAAATGTTTTAGCATTAAAAGCAGATTTTTTCTGCAACGGCTTATACAACCTGTGAAGGAGGATTTCCACCGTTTGCCTCTGGAGGTTGGTCACCAACGCTAAGACGGCGGTGGACGCAATAGAGGGAAATAAGTCACTGTTCCTGTAACGTTGTTGCGCTTTTAAAGCATTTGTCGATGAATAAAATATCTATCTATCTATATTCGACTTCAGAGGACAAGACTTATAGAAATTTATAGGCATTCTAGGGATACTTATATTCTGAAGAAATCATTGAGGTAGTCCAAATAAAAAGAAATAAAAATTAGTGTTCGGTGTTACCCTAGTTTCCCCTATACATTGCGATAGATCTTCGAAAAAGAAAGCATTTTGAAGTAAATTCTTCGAAACTCTCCATTTTATTTTGCAACCTATTTTCTTTATTTTTGATGCAGCAAATTTTACGCCACGCCCATTTAACGGGTACCAACTTTATTACGGGTGCCAAAAACAAAGAATTTTTGCACATATTTTTGATATTTATAAATAAGGGTTTTAAATGGCTCACCAAAATCAATCCAAGTCAATAAATTTCCCTATGAGTTGGTCAAGAAGAATTATTACTTGAAAAAATAAGCCACGCCCCCTTTCAATATTTATAGCAAATACAGTTGAAGTTTTTGCATCATTAGAGTTTATTTAGAATACGGTAAAATGAAGTTCTTTCCGTATTTTCAAATGAATTCCAATTTGGAGCATTTGAGCTATTTTCACTGTTTCGGATGGTTAAAGTCGAAAGAAAATCACGAAATGCAAGAAAAAATTAAGTGACAAGAAAAAAAACCCATTTTTGTTTTCTATATTTAAAACATTGAGGGAATCTCCAAATACCAAATAAGGATTGGTTCCAAATTACTCCATAATGGGGACATAATACCCTGAAATGACGGTCCTTTCAAGCAACTGCTGCTCTAGAGCTTTTGGAATAGGCCACGCCCACTCCAAGCATATAAAATACTTTCTATTTACAACATTTCATAGGTATCTTGCTCCTAATAAGGTTTCTACACATTGCGATGAAAGTTCTGTCAAAAATTGCATTTGTGACCGAATTTTACGTTTCAATCTGCAGCTGCACAGATGATTTCCTTAAAAAGAAATCAATTCTTGACGAAAATTCATACCAATTTGTAAGAAGCATTTGCACCCTATAAGGTAAAGTACCCTATGTCGACCACTTAAGGATAGATTTTGTGAAAATATATGAAAAAAGAGTTATAATTTGTGTTTTTTGATGGGTTTTTTTCCTAAAACTATAGAACAGATCTTTGTCTATCTAATTGTGAACGTCATTTGGCCATAATATAATTTAAAATTAGAAAAAAAATAAAATGTTTTAAAATTGCGAAGTGTTCCTCTATTCGACCACTGCGATATCAGTGTTCCTTTACTCGACCGCCTGGGGTTCCTCTACTCGACCACACATTTTATTTAAATTATAGCCTACAAAACTATAAAGTCATGGATTCAAGTTTAGCTTCTTATATTTCATGAATAAAAATTCCAGAACACGTACCATGTGTTTTATAATAATATTTCAAAGTAACAAAAATTAGAAAAAATCTTTATTTTCTGTTAAACCATCATTTTTTTATGCGCTTTTGACGCTTTTCCTTCTGTTCTTCTTTAATTTTTCTTTTGAGAAGCCGCTGAATCCTGTTTGCCTCCTTTTCTTGTTCTTTTTCCTCCTTTTCTTTTAGTTTTTTTTTCTCATTTTGAATCCATTCTTCATTCGTTAGAGATAGGGGTCCATCCACTTTCTTTCTGCCTGTCTTCTTGTCAATGACTTTCTTTTTTGGCCAATTGAGAAGATCGGCGAACACTTTCGTCTGTGTGGGCTGATCTCTTGAAGATGAAGGCACTGGAGGATAATCGGATCGCCCTGTATCTTGTAAATCCATGTCAGTGCTCTGGGCTGCTGAAGAAGATACTGGAGGACAATCTGATCGCCCTGTATCTTGCAAATCCATGTCAGTGGTCTGGGCTGCTGAAGATGATACTGGAAGGTGCTGATATGTTTTCGATTTCCTCATATCTCTCCAAAAAAGGAATAATTCCTGATACTGTGCTGCCCCTGTAAATACTCCATCATTCTCATCCAAGACGAACTGTTGTCGAATACTTGGTGGCAAATATTCTTCAATAGACTGAACAGTGTCTTTTGCTGCCACCTCTACTGGTGCTGCATTTTCTATATCCGCTGTTTCAAGGATATCAATATCATTACTTGTGATAATTTCGTCTGCCTCCCTTTCAATCATACTATTTTCTGAGGCATTTTCCGCAAAGATTTTATCCGTATTCACTGCATTTGGATCCCATGGGTAAATGCCCGATGCTCTAAATCCATTTTGAATAATATCTTTAACATTGTTCATAGAGTCAAGGGCAGATTTGACCACTACAGCGATACGGTCTTTTCTTAATATCTGATGCGGATTATTTCCTCGCCATTGCAAAATTGCTTTCTTGTGAGCATCTTTCAAAGGCTTGAAAAAAGCAAGATCGAGGGGCTGCAATAGATGCGTAGAATTTGGGAAGAGGAATATGATTTCAATTTGAGCTTGATGGCAAAATTCTGCAAGATGCATTGATATATGCGATCTGTGTCCGTCTACGAAAAGTACAATAGGGAGTTGGACTTGTCTTCGAAGGATTTCTGGATAAAAAACATTTTTGATGTAATCAAAGAAAACTTCCGCTGTCATCCATCCTGATTGTGAAAGATCAATTCCCCATTCACGTGGCGTAGTGTTCCTTACAATAGCTGGTACCCGGACATATTTATGAACAACCATGGGAGGATACAATTCACCATCGGCTGATGCCATGTACAGAAAGGTGATATTTTCCTTCTCGCCTGCATTAACTATTGAGTGTACAGTTTTGCTTCCCTTGGCTGCTAACACCTTTCCTCCTTTAGGGCACAAAGAGATAGCCGTCTCATCACAATTGAAAATCCTTGAT
The DNA here is from genome assembly GCF_024763615.1 of Phlebotomus papatasi. Classification (NCBI taxonomy): domain Eukaryota; kingdom Metazoa; phylum Arthropoda; class Insecta; order Diptera; family Psychodidae; genus Phlebotomus; species Phlebotomus papatasi. Next base: position 104,031,709 of record NC_077222.1, on the reverse strand, counting down.
GGATTTATATTCATTAGACTCTTCTTAGAAAGATAGTCTTCCACCTGAAATAAAACATAAGTATTTTACTGCAAATACTAAATTTAATTATTATAATTACTGACCTTCGTATACCACTGCATAATATCTTCTTTGGTAACCGTGGCTCTCGTATGTGATAAATTTTGAGAAATTCTGACTGATATTCTTGGGTGTCTCCGCAAGAATGATCTGTACCATTTCCGACCTGGTCTGTAGCTGTCGTGACCAGTTGGTTTATTTGTTGCACGGCACAACATTTCCACAGATTCTAATAAGTGGTCTTTTGTTACTGGCTGCCCATTGTTAGCACTCTCAAGTATCCATTTTACAATAACTTCTTCCTCGTCCTGCGCAAGTAATGTGTGTCCTCCGTTCCACCTTTTCTCTGGGGACTTTCCAGACAATTTATCTATCAGAGTCGTCTTAGGCACATGGAATGCTTTGGATGCACCTCTAATTGAGTGAGTACCATTTCTTACTGCTGCCAAAGCTTTCTCCAGACCCGTCCTGTCGTACTGTAAAATGTTTCTTCTTTTTGGCATTCTTCGGGAAAGAGTAAAATTTATATTAAAACATACTGAATTCTAGATTTTCTTTCAAAAACACATTAATTATTTTAAATTAGTATTAAAATTAAGTTAAATATTAAAATAAAATAGAGAAACTAATACTTACCTTTATGACTTATTGCAAAATTGAAACAAAATTCTAAGGAATAAAGCTCCAATTACTATGATTCGTTGACTGGTCGAATTGCGGAACATGATATTTGAAATACACCTTCACTTTTAAGACTCAAAATTAATATTTAACTGAATCATAGAACTAAAATTGATGTACGGTAGCAAAGATAAAGTCCTCGACTTGTGATTAGACTAAAAATTTAAATTTTCTAGTAATCTTTAAGGATAATAATTGAAATAATTCCTTAAGAAAAAAGTCAAGGATATCAAGAAGCATGCCATAATTTACTGGAAAATTGCGAATTTTTATATAAGAAATTATTTTCATTCTTCGCATTTTTATTACTTTTTCAGTCTTTTATGGTCAATTTTTACAAAATTTCAATTGATTCGTATTATTTATGAAATAATTGACTCAATGATGTTAAACAATTCGCCAAATATTATTGCAAAAATAAATAAATAAAATAAATATTTCCACCGGTCGACTTGAGGAACCCAGGGTGGTCGAATAGAGAGGCGGTCGAATAGAGGGTACTTTACCTTATATCCCCTTTTTTTAAGTTGAATTAATATATTTATTTACTATTTACTACTTATCCCATAACAAGCCACGCTTACAAATTTAACTATATGTTATTTTAGACGAAAATCCTGCAATAAAAGAATAAGCCACGCCCCTTTAATTATTACTGAGTAGAGTTAAAGACTTTTATCTGCAATGTGTATTAAAATTGAATTGAATTGAATTTAAAAGCGTAAAGTGACTCTTCTATGACAAATTATACCTACAAATTTTCTCATCGACTTTAACTGTAGTACAATAAGCCACGCCTCGTTCCTAGGTTTATGTTAATTTAATTTACAAATTTTTGCATTATTACTAATATACTAATTGTAATATACTAATTGAGGATAATATCACTCTTTCAGGGCCAGTCACGTCGACTATTTGTTTTAAGTCTGCACCAAATAATATTATCAGATTTTCATAATAACAAGACACGCCCCCTTCAATAGCCTATAGCTCAACAAAGTTTAAGGCATTCATTTTAAGTGATTTTCTAATTGTATGATGTGTTTCTCCTAGGGACAATCACACGTACAAATAATCCCAGTGGTTAACCTAGAAATACCTAGGCGTGGTCTATTTTTAGATGAGCAAAATACAACGGTGGTAGTCTTTTCGAAAGGTATTGTATCGATGAAAAGAAAAAGATCTCCTTAAAATTGGTCATTCGTCCTTAAAAGGTGATCTGATCAAGGCTTCAACATCATTTTAGGGCGGAGCTTCCGTTGGAATTCCTAACGATTTTTCAGTCAATTTTTTTTAAATTAATAAAAAGAGATCTAGTGAAAGCGAGATACTATAAAATTCTTAGAAAATATGAAACACCCTTTTGGGAAGAAAAGTGTTTATTGATGTAGAAATTCGTATTAGGAACCAAAGTATTTTTAGGTATTTTTAGTACACGTTTCACGTAAAAAAAAGGATGAAAAAGGCGTCACTCTGTAAACCCCTCGAGAATTCATAAGATAGACACCAATTTCACTTACGTGACTTGCACATTTATTCCTTCCTTGCTTGAGGAGATGTTTTCTTTCGAAAAATTTCCCAGCATATTTTCCTCTAGCCCCCCTCCCCCCTTTTCCACATGAGCAAAAAGTCTCCGGTGTTTTTGTAGGAAACAATTTGGGCTTTGTGTAAAGATTTTTCGAGACACTCTGCAAAACATTCCTTGGATTTTGCTTTATGAGGAATTTGTAAGAAAGTGCACAAGTCTCAAATTACAATTGTAAAGTTTTGGTAAAATGACTAAAAGGTTTTTATGAGACAAATACGATGCACAAGACAGTAAATAATCAATCAGAGGATTTATTTCCACTTTCGTAGGTATTTCTCGTGCTGCCTTTCAGCAAATAAAATACTCCAGGGTTTTTTGCCCTCAGGATATCAAAATATTTGCTCAATTGTCGACATTCGAGTCAGACTTTCATAAGAATTCGAGTCAGGACAACAAGGAATGGTTTACTCCATTTCCAAGAAGGAAAACATTCCATCGAGACACAATTCTCATCCATATCGTGAAACTATATTGATTCTCGTGAATATTGAATACATTTTGGGGATACCACTCAAGGGGTTCATCAGAAAATACAATGAAGATTTTTTTTATAAGAAACAGAATAAGAATTTCGAAATTCGAAATTCCATTGGTCTGGATGATATGCCAAATTCTGACGTTTCGAAAATATCTCAGAATGTCGAAAATACGTTAGAAGTTCGAAACTTTGAATAAGTGACATCCCAGCGGTCACAGTTAGCTAGAAAAGGCAAAGTTTTCAGAATTATTTTCGCTGAAAACGGTGCATGTTTTAGCTAACTGTGCTCGCTGGGATTTAATTTGAATTTTGTATCTTTTGTATTTGAATTTTGTATTGTATTTAAAGTGCGATTTATGGCAAAAACTCAAACTTTTTTAATTTGAAAAGATGCAAAAGATTTAAAGTGCAACTATACAGTGAAATTTAAAGTACTACAATTTGTACAAAGAAATAAATTAAAAGATATAACAAATGAAGATATAACAGTTCCTGAAACTAAGAACATGTGCGCCTTAAGCAAGTTTCAATGTATTTTCGATAATAATTTTAATCGGTTTAAAAACTTCGAATTTCCTTATATAAATTATTTAAGAAAGAACAACCGAAATTACAACGCGAAGTTCATGTTCCTGTCGTTCGATCGTACAGTATTCGAAATCTGTAATAACATTTTCAGGTTGACAGTCCAAATTGACAATTCAAATTCGAAATTTTGAATTAACAACGCATTCAATGTAAAAGGTCAAGAACACTATCTTCGATTTTAAATGACAAATCAATCTACGAAAACTTGTGGAAAATATTGCTATATACTAAGAATTTCGAAATATTTCAATATTTAATAATTATCAGAATTCTCGAATATAGAAAAATCGAAAATAGTTACTTTGCAGGGAAGCATTTGTAACTCTAATGCTTGTCGTTGCAAATTAGACAGGTCTTCTAATAGATTCTCGAATACTTCGAAGTCGAATGAAGTTTCTTGATTTAAAAATATTTCGAACGACTTTCTTCTACCAGAGGCCTATAGATTCTTCTAACTTGAAGGTAAAACAAAGTTTTGAGTGTTTTTCTTTTCTAGCTTCGAATTTGGATACTGTTTCCAATGGTTTTTCCTCATTTACAGCCTTCGAATAGAGTATCGAATCCTTTTTTTCTAATTTTGAATTGAACAGAATTTCGAAAATTTTTTTTAGCGAAATGAATTTAATGAATGTATACAAACAGTTTCGTATGCCATTTTCCAATGTTGAATTTAAATAGAATTTCGAAAATCGTTATCTAAATCCGACCTCGAAGAATTTCGAATACCTTTTAAATTGCCTCAAATGGATTTTTTGACGTTGAGCTCGTTCAGCTTCTCGGAAGGAGTTTTTGCTGCTCTTTTTACTTCAAGCTGCAATTTTGCTTTCGAATATATTTTATTCACTTCTAACTTTGAGCTCAAAAAGCTTCATTTTAATTCGAATTGAATTTCAAACCCTTCTTTCTAAGTTCGAAATCGTTTAGGGCTTCAAATTTGTATAATTTCGAAATGCAATTGAGTTTCGAATACTTAACCACTCTTGTAACTTGCAAAGAGTTGTGAAAAGTTTTTCGAACTTCCAGCTCAAATTGAACACTCGTATGAACTTTTCTAATTTCGAGCATAAATTGAGCATTCACATGGCCTTTTCTAGTCTTAAAATCAAATAAATTTTCGATTGGCTTTTACTAACTTTGAATTCAAACTTGGAACAGCCTTTTCGAACTTCCAGTTCAATTTGGGCATTCGAATGAACTTTTCTAACTTCGAGCCCAAATTGAGCATTCACATGGTCTTCTCTAACCTTGACCTTAAATAGATTTTCAAACGGATTTCTCGAACTTCAAGTTCAAATTTTGAACATCTTTTTCAAACTTTAGGCTCAATTTGAGCATTTGAATGTATTTTTTATTAACTTTGAGCTCAAATTTAGCATTCACATGGGCTTTTCTAACCGCAAACTAAAATAGATTTTAGCACGGCTTCTACTAACTTCGAGTTCAAATTTCAAACAACTTTTTCGAACTTCGAGCTCATTTTGAATATTCGAATGATCTAACCTCGAGCTTAAATTTAACATTTATATGGCTATCTCTAGCCTTAAATTGATTTTTGAACGGCTTTTGGAACTTTGAGTTCAAATTGAGCATTTGAATAACCTTTTCTACTTCAAGCTTAAATGGATTTTTATATAGCTTTTTCTAATATCGAAATGGTTATTTCGAATTCGAACAGTTTCTCATAGTTTTGTAAGTTCGAATTTGGATAAGTCTCCGAATTTTTTCTTTCAACTTCGAATTTTCGTTTCACAACAATAATTTTTTAATTTTAATATTTTTTATAAATAAAGTAAATAAAAATAAATAAAATTTAGGATTATTTAACATGATTACCAACCCCTTAACTCTTCTAAAATTTATGTGTAGAATTTTACGAGATTTTATGGAAGAAAAGAACGTGCCACATGGGAATGATTCTTTCGCATTCTCCATACAAAAATCATAAGACCGAAAAAAAAATCTAGAACAATTTCTGTCGCAGTACCATCTCCCCCAATTTCGACATAGAATTTTCACACATGAGAAGAAGTTTTTCCAAGAATGTCACATGTAAATTAAGAGGTGTGTGCGGCATATTGGGTAAAAAATAGAATTCGTGCGACTATTACAATATGTATGTCCTTGTATTGATTTCGAAATAAAAATATTTACTTAATAATCTTGGGGAGAAGTGAGTGGTAGAAAAAAAAGCCGGTATAGTGCAAAGGTGAAATGTTCTAAGAATATAATTTTCGAGATAAGCTCCTAAAATCATTTTTTTAGCCTTCGTGCTAGTGAAAGCTTTTTGACTAATACAGGATTTTCCACGGTGCTTTGTGTTCCATCCACCTGACCTACCCCCAATGCCTTTGTCTTATCGTGAAAGGACACATGGATAGGTGCTTTGGGGGCGGTTGAGGAAATCCTCGTGCCAGGAAACCATAGAAAATCCCCTTTTGGAGCAAAATATTCGGTGGAAAAAGACAAGTCTGTTGGGGGAGGGGGAAAGTCTAGGAGGATGTGGGTTAGATGATAAGAAGCAAAGTGGGAGATTATTGCAGTACAATTCGTCGTAAATTTATTCGCCGGAAGCTCTAAATTTGACCAACGGTTCCCAAGACAACAGCACCAGGCACTCTTGGGGTGTTATTTCCAAAGCCCCAAATCGATTGTATGGCGCATTCAAAATGATTGTTCCACATTTTCAGTGGCGCATTCAGGGAGAAATACATTTTCCAACAAATTTTTCTGTTCGTGAAAGAATCCTCCAAGTTATTTCCACATAATCGTATCCAATCCCCGACATGAAAGAATGCCAGATGATTACTTGGGCTTCGAAAAGTTGAATGACGTGAAAAAGGAGTAAGATAGAAATCGGTTGCGAGGACAAAATCCAGAAAGAAGAGCCAAGATAAATGGATTAAATGTCCTGAAAGGGACAAAAAAGAACCTCTAAGCAACAACTTCTTGTAAGTGACATCCGGTGATTGAAGCCAAGAAAAGGAATTTTATCGTATCGTTACAGCAATTGCTGGCTCTCCGAACAAAAAAAAATAAATGCTTGAAAAAAATATCTGCTAAATGTGGCAAAGCATCAAAGCTTCGTCGAATGCTCGTACGCATCACTTTGATACAAATTTAGTCTAAATCAGTTGTACATCAATTCTATCACTGAGAAAAAAGAGGGTGCGATTAACTTTTTTCCTCATAACTTTAACATTTTTAGGTGTAAAAATATATCAACATTTTTTAATGTTAATTTTACACCTTTTTAAGGGTAAAATTAACATGAAAAAGGGTAACTTTTACCCCCAATACACCTAAAAAGCATAATATTTACATCAATTTCGGATCAATAATGCGGGGTAAAATTAACATTTCCGGAATGTTATTTTAACTTTTTCGGATTTCTCTCAGTGATGTGCACAGGTTCAAAAACGATTTAAACCGTTTCATAGATCTACGTTCGAAAAAAATTTGAAACAAGATCAGATACAGTGGTATCTCGACGTTTCATTTTTCCATACGTTTTTGTATAGAGGCACTGAAGACTATAGGCAACTTTTTTCCTAAAGAGAATTGACTTATCAGTCTGATATATTTCGAAATCGTGCATTAAAAGCTATCTAAAAATACATATTTCATAATGTTTGCCGAAATAATACAAGAACTACGAGCAAATTTGTATAAGTCGCGGTGCAATATCTTCAAAATTTTTACAAAGAAAAGTGAAAAATAGCTTCACTTATTATTAGGGTTGATGGGCCCCTTATCAGATATATCTGGAATTTCAAGACCTTTCCATTGAACCGAAATTTGCTCAAATTGGTTGGGAAATATGCTTCCTAAAGCATATTTAAACTTTGAATTTTGATAATATGGATTAGCATCTTATTACCGATTCAGTATCGGGTTTGAACACATGAAAAAAGCCACTACAACTTATTAACAAGGGAGAAATAGTGTGCTAAAACAGTTTTTTAAACTGTTCCCAATGCTTCATTCCATATTTTTACCATGCCAAAAAAGTCCATTTAAAATCCTCAATCTTGTTCCGTATAAGAAAACAAAATGTTTAAAGGCTAGTTTAAGAAAGGTTATTTTGAAAAACACCTACACTTTACTATGCACTGGTAAGAGTCTCGGAAAACTCTCTTAGTGATCTTTATCTTAGACCAAATCCGAACGATCAGAGCCGGAGTTTCCTTAAGAGGAAAAACATTCGAAGATCAGTTTCGAGAAAAAGAAAAGATATTCTTTTACTTCCCGCTTCGTCCGCGAAGTGACCTGAGTATTTCTTGTTCGAATTTCGAAATGTTTCAAGTGTCACAAGTACGAATCTCGACTAAAATAGATAATCTAGCATATCTTCAATTTAATTTCAAGAAACAGTTTCTATTAGTAAGGTAAAGTGGTACAATTTGGACCGGGCTTTTTGTCTTGATAAAGGAGAATGGTCAAATCCGGTCCCGGAATCGCCACGAACGGGACCTATGTCATTGGATAGACATTAGTGTAGGTAACAACTTTTGTTCTGGGATCAATGTTCTAAACCATGGAGGAACAGTTCTAGAGCATAAAAACTATTTTTTACAATGATGAAGAATGATCAAAAGTATATGGGCGCTGGTTCATCTTCATACAAAGATAAGAGTAGACGCATTTTGAAGATATTGATATAAGGTTGAGAAAAATGCCGGGACCCAGGACGATAAACGTTGGAAGTCCTTCTAAAAAAGGCCCTTATCCTTCCGAAAAATCGTTGTTTTGACAACGAATTATACAAGAACTGCTAAAGTGATCTTGATGAAATTCGGTATAGGGTCAGTGTATGTTTTAAACTTTTTATTTATGCATACCATCCCTTCCCTCCACCCTCCGTTCTGGTAGCCCTCATACAAAATGGGGGCACTTTACCTTATAACTCCTTTCTAAGACGATGTAGAATGCTGATATTCAACAAGGGAGCAAAACTTATGGAAGACTTTTCAACTATGCATGTTAACCCGCTCCTCCACCACCCCTTCTAGTAATCACATACAAAATGAGATCATTTTGACCTCCTTTCTGAGAAGAAGTAGTTGTTTGTAAAAGAATGAAAAAATGAATAACTAATAACGTTAACAATAATTTTCTAGATTTTATATGCATTTATAGACATCTAGTCGAATTACAGCTTTCTGCCTCCTCTTAGAAAGGAGTTATAAGGTAAAATAGTTTTATTTTGTATGGGGGCTACCAGAAGGGGTGATGGACGAAGAGTTTGGTCAGTATGGTTAAAAAGTCTTCTTTAAGCCTTGTTCCCATGCTGTATTTCAACTTTCTATCTTTTCTCAGAAAGGAGTTATAAGGTGAAATGCTCTCATTTTGTATGAGGGCTACCAGAAAGGGGGACAGAGGAGGGAGATATTATGCATGGTTTAAAAGTCTTCCCTAAGCTTTGTTCCCTTACCCAATTTCAGCTTTCTACCTGCTCTTAGAAAGGAGTTATAAGGTAAAGTGCCCCCATTTTGTATGGGGGCTATCAGAATGGAGGATGGGGGGAGGGGGTGATATGCATGGATAAAAACTTTAAGTCATACAGTGACTCTATACCGAATTTCATCAAGATAACTTTAGCCGTTCTTGCGTAATTCGTTGTCAAAACAGCGATTTAACGAAAGGATAAAGGCCTTTTTTACAAGGACTCCCAGCGTTTATCGTCCTGGGTCCCGGCAATTTTTCAATCTTATATCAGTACCTATAAAATGCGCCTACTCTCGTTTGTGGCGATTCCGGGACCAGCGCCCATATAGTTTTGACCATTCTCCTTTAGTACTTCATTTTTATTTGTATATTTTTAATGCTTTAGTTTTATAATTTGGTTCTTTGTGCTTAAAAACAAATTTTGTACTGTATTTATCAAGAAAAAAGCCGTGTCCAACTTGTACCGGCGAATTGTCCAACTTGTAACACTAATTCCAAATTATATCACTTTACCCTATATTAAATCTCTAAGTTATTGGTAGTGATATTCTTTTCCATTTCATCCCTTATCCCTTGCCGGTCCTCACATACCATATTGTTTTGCTTTATTTCTAAAACCGCTCTTACGATTTCTTTTATTTTCCAATATATTTTGAAGATAATCCAGATGAACATTTCGTCTATACATATACCTACCTATGATCTAAGAGAAATCGCCATCTTAAATTTTTGATACTCAATGTTAATCCTCTTTAAAGGGTCTCTTTTCCAATTGATTAGGTTAAATTTGTATTTTTTGGAAAGGCCTTGAAATTTATAACCCAGATTAATTGATCTCACTCGGTAATGAATCAGTAGGCTGCTCAAAATTACTCTATCTTTCTCGAATATTTCAAAAAAAAAAAAAGATTTTCTTTGTCTAAAAGCTTGCGACATTCCTAAGCTAAACGGTAAAAGATATCGACTTTCAGACTATAGAACCATTATTGTGACCTTCATTTTCCTCCTATCGATCTCTCTAAAACAACGTTTTTTAGTTTTTTTTTCAAACATTTTTTCTATGATTTCATTTATGTTCAAATATGTTTTGAAGGTAGTTCAGTTGAACGTTTCGGCCATACATACCTATGACATGAAAGAGATTGCCATCTTGAATGTTCGAAAGTCAAAGTTTATCCATTCCATAGGGCCTATTTTTCAAACGATTTGGTTAAATTTAGATTTTTTGGACAGGTTTCGAAATTTGCAATGTATCGGTTCCGTAAAGAACTTCTTTTCGTATCTACTTTATTTATCCGTATGCTTGTTACTCATGCCATAACAACCTAAAATGCTTACCTCTTTACCGATTTTCGATTTTGAAATCCTTTTATAATCTATGAATCAATTTAGTCGGTAATAAACCAGCAAGTACTAAAAAACTGAGCGAAATAATAATTGACGGAGAGCCCTATCTCCTGACTGCTAGCATTCCTCAAAAATGGGATACTTTGCCATCGCTTTTCTGCTATCGAAAAAGCCATACTAACTTTCCGAAATTTTCGAACATAGAGTATTTACAGAGGTCATAATGACCATCGCGTTATACGGGCTTCAGACCTAAGGCTTAGCCATATGGCTTAACCGCTGTCATTGCTTATCAATCACAATTTTTTAGAAACATTTAACTTTGGATTGGATTATTAAAGATAATTACCTATTAGGCTCTATTTAGCTATGTTTACATCCACTCGATTTTATATAAGATTTCCTGCAGAAAAACAATTTTTCGCTTTAGGTTATAATTCTTGCAAGCAACATATACCTATTCAATTGCGCCCATAACAGAGTGCAGTGTTTCACTCTTCAGTTTAATTTGGTTTAGAAAGTTTTGAGTTGGGTTTGAAGACCTGCCCCGGTTTGCCCGTAGGCGATCTCTGAAAGATCCACCCGGTTCGTCCGAGGATGATCTTGAGGACGAGAACCCTCTTATTCCCGGTATCTAAAGTGACTCATTTGGTTCCCGGAATTAAAGAAAAACGAAGTTAAAACTTTAAAGAAAAACGAAGTTTAGCCTGAAATAAATAAAAGTCAACAAGAGAAATTCTTGAGTTTTTCCTAGACCTAGGAGCTCATCTTGTCGTTCCTTCAGTCGTGAGCCAATTAAAGGTCATATCGGTCATACCTTACCACCAGAATCGCAACAATACTTATCTGTAATTTACATTCTTAGTAGGATTATTTGGATTTATTTATCGGTTTATGAACGTATCTCATAAAGACTCCAAGTTCATATCTCTCACCGTTTGCCCTGTACATTTGGTAATTGATGTACGTAAGCACAAATATCGTGATGTAGTTTTTCGTAAACGTTTTTAAATTCTAAAAAGTCAATGGATATTGCTCTCTCTCATTAAATTCGAGCAATTCTGAAATGATCCCAAAAATTGATCCTGAAAATCCGTCACTGTCTACCATGGCTCCTGGGGAACTTCTTTCCCTTGTCCGATGTACGAAAAGCGTCCGTGAGTGTGTTGCATGCTGAATACCACGTAGGACAAAACGCTATACATTTGGGGGCATGAATTGGGAGTAACAAAGCCCTGGGGAAAATTGTCTCTAACCCGGACAAGTGTACAAGCATGGTTATTTTCCCCCCGAAAAAAAAATCACACGAACAACATGAAAACCCAGAGAACAAAATTCGTTTAAAAGAGAGATAGTGTTGCTGGAAGAAAAAAAAATTTCCCACACATTTCACCCAATAAAGCCATGAAAGTTTCACGAGGTTAGATTGATGATGTGCTCACCTCACTGTCGCTAAATGGACGACAATCCCCTGAATCATTGTTATCCCCTTACCCCGGGATAAATCCGCGTTCAGCCTACCACAGACAGGGGGCATATTTTCTCACGGACCCAGTCACATCTGGAGGTGACATAAATTCGCCTTTACTTTTGAACCACAAGACAATGGCATACCTAAGTTCAGCAGGACGAAGCTAAAGGAATGAAAGAAAAATGAGGGACTTGGCTTCAGTTGGATTCGGTATCGAACGAACAACTTGCTGAAATATTGCGACACCGTCGAAGGATGTTTGTAGGAAAAAGTTCAATGTCTTAATAAATGGATTGTTGTTCTAAAGTTGCTAAGTTTCGTGGAGGGAGACTTGTATCTAAATTCATCTCCTAATTGTTCAGAACTATAATGCAAGTGTTTAATTCAGAGATGTTATCATCCCGGAGTTGGAGAACTATTACCAAACAAAGACAAACAATTTGGATAAGGGACAGCGCTAGAAGGGCTAAAGATTTCCTATCTAACTCACGGTTAAGTTTTCTCGAGAGTTTACTTCGATATTTTTTGAGGTAAAAGCAAGGGTAGAAGGAAGTTTAGCTATCCTCTGAGCCACGTAGCTGTATTACCAAAAAGTCAAAATTTCTTTGGAATTTAAAACCGATTTTCGAATTTTTAAACTCGAGCTGCATACTCCATTTTCTCAAATTTCTATTTTCAAATAATAAATAAATTTAATTAATTTTAAAATATAATGAAATTCAAGCTTTTTCTAAAATTTATTGTCAATAAATAAATATAAAGAAGAACTGGTGAAACAAATAAACCTCGTGATTTAAATCCCATATCCCATAACACACGAGTTAAATAAATTTTATATTTAATTATCCAATTAATGAGGCGAGACGAACTAATTCGAGCATTCCATGTAGTGTTTTTTCATTAATAAATCGACTGACATATTGGATTTTAAATTAAAATTTAATTATAATTATATTACAAGAAGCAATATCATAAAACTATCATTAGTGACTTGTTTAAATTAAATTCAATAAATTGGTTAGAAGGTTAGTTCTGATTTTAATAAATGTTTATATACCTCGCAAATTCTAAAGTTGTTTTTTTCTGAACTTTAAGGCGTCTTCTATACTGGAGGATTTCGAAATGCACCCCACTGAGCTATGCACCGATGAGTCTCGGGAAATCTCCCCTAGTGGTTCATTCCTGAGATAAATTTTCTCTACCATCTGTTATAAATTCTCCAAGTGTGCTCTAACTAAAATAGATAGTCTGGAAGACTTTTTATTTTATTTCGAAACGTTTCGAACGTCAATCACACAGTGTTTTACAATCAAATAATTTGTTAAAGAGTGGTAAAGTTGTAATTTATGCCTGGTGACGAACACTTTATAAGGAAGAGGAGATGGGGCATACATCCTCTATCTGTATCAAAACCGTCCTACCGCAGGATTTTATGACAATATTGTTGCTAAATTAAGAAAATATCCTAAGTTTTTATTTTTCTATAAATCAATTTTATTCATATACGTAAGGGTCTCTAAGTTCCTAGAAATTATTTGAATATCTCTTTTCAGCTCGAGCTGACAAATTTCATAACTACACAAGGATGTCTATTTAACAATTCGAACATATTCTAATGAAGATTAAAGAATACATTCAAAAGAGTAAAGGATATCGTGTCCCTATTTCACCTGCTTTTCGACTCTTGATAACTTTGAAAATAGTTCACGAGAAAAACATCTCTAGAAAAACAAAAAATAAAGATTTAAAATCGCTTGAAATGTCAAAATATTCGAACATAAACAAATGAAGCTTTCGAAGAGGGAGATTTTAAGCGCCGAAAGATAGGCAAAAATGCACCGGTCTAAAGCTTAGTGGGGGGCTTTTGTGTCAAAATGGCGATTTCGAAATAAAATCGTCCCGCTTAGATGCTCCCAAAAGTATATGGAGGAATTATTTTCCTCGCCAAACTGGCTTGAAGGCCCATTTATAAAAGCTTTAAAATTTCTTTGATCTATTAAAAAGCTCATTTTTGAAGTTGTCTTCATAATTGAAGTTCGCAACGTTCTAAGAATGTTGCAATTTTACGCAAGAAAGTAATTAATTAATTATGTACCTCTCTCGAATACTTTTCAAAAATCTTTTTTATTTGTCTAAAAGCTTCTGACATGGCTAGAAGCCAAACGGTAAGAGATATTGCCTTTCGGTCCTAGGAAACCTCCATAAGTCAACCCAATGACCACTATACTGACCTTCATTTCCCTCCTTGCTCCCCCCAATCCCTCCGAAACCACGCTTTTGGTTCCTTTCGAAAACTACTCTAACGATTACTTTTATTTTTGGATATGTTTTGTAGATAGTCCTGGTGAATATTTTTAAAAAAAATCGCCAATTTAAATTTTTAAAAGTCAAAGTTTAACAATTTTGGAGGACTTTTTTTTTCAACCGATTTGATTAAATTTGGATTTTTTGGAAAGGTCTCGAAGTCGATAATGTATCGGAAATGGTTTTAGGTTATAATTCTTGCAAGCAACTCATAATTACACCCATAAGAGAGCGCAGAGCGCAGTGTTTCACTCTTCAGTTTAGGTTCGTTAGAAAGTTTTGACTTGAGTTCGGAGATCTGCCCCGGTTCATACATAGGCTATCTCTGAACGATCCACCCCGATTCGTCCAAGGAGTGCCCATTCCCTCTTAATCTTTCTAACCTAAGAATCCGACCGGTAATGTATACATTATATTTTGGAAAATCGCTAAAATCATTTGATATTAATTGTTTCGAAATGTTTTTGAATTGAGCTAAACATGCAGTCTCAAATCCGTTCTAGGTCTGCAGCCAGTATAGAGCGATCTTGAGACTTATAAAGGCTTCAGACCTGACGCTTAGCCATATGGCTGAAATCCTCTAACTCCTTATCAGGCAAGATGTTTGAGGAAAGTTCTGCTTTGGATTGAATATTAAGGGCAAATTAGCCATTAGATTTTGAAAAAACAACAAAATTGTTTGTTAATAAGATTTTTGAGACCTTTGGAAACTGGGCTAAACCTCCAGTTTGAAGCCGGTATTAAGGTTTAATCTTAAATGGCTTAAATCCCTTATTTCTTTTAGACAATATTTTTAAGATAATCTTGGCTAAAGATTGAGTATTACTGCAAAATGATCGATAGGATCTTGAAAAACCAATAAAAGTGTTTGTAGTTGACTTTGGGACCTTCTAGAACAGAGTTAAACTTCCAGTCTGAAACACGTATAACCTGTATAACACAGTCTGAGGCTTCAAACTAAGGGCAGAATCACATTGACAATAAAATGCCCGCCGTAGCCTCAACGTATTTCGTTAATTTACGCATTTTGAAATGCAATTCTTATGCAAATTTTCCATTACCGTATTACCTTATCTCATACTCGGTGGCACTTGGTGAAAATGATATAAGAAAATTGAAGAAATAAAACAAAAATTCGATAAATGGTGAGCAAAAAACTGTAAGAAAAATTAATCGTACATTTTTTTGTTCACCGTTTCTCGCATTTTCGTTTTATTTCTTTAATTTTCTTATATGATTTTCACCTAGTGCCACCGAGTATGAGATAAGGTAATACGGTAATCGAGAATTTGCGTAAGAATTGCAATAAAAATGTATAAATTAACGATATATGGTGAGCATTTTACTATCAATGTGATTCTACCCTAATGCTTAAATCTACTCGATCTTTTTATTAGAATTTTGAGAAGATTTCTTGAGCATTAATTTTATCCACGGGGTGTACAGGTATAGCTAACGAGTGCACCTTGAGTCGCAGATCGGCTGATCGCGCCGTTAAGTCTGAACTGATCAGTCCGTTCTCTAATCAGCACCCAAAATGAATCACAAATTTTGAAATATTAAATGAAAAGGATTTACAAAAATCCAAGAAGTGGAATAAAATACTAGTAAACTGTTTTAATGAGATTTGTGTCTCGGCTAAACTGTTCTAATTCTTTACAACTTTGCTTTATTTCTCTTGGTTTGTTGTAAAGCCTCAATCCAATATCTTAGAATGTTTTATGAGTTAGCTTATAAGGTAAAGTACCCTCGAGTCGGCCGGTTCCTCAACTCGGCCAGTTGAATTATTTAACAAATTTTTTAACGTTTTATAGTCAATTTCTATGAAATTTTCACTGATTTAAGTTATATATAATATAATAGGCCTTATAATATTAAATCGGTAAAACCATATTATAACAAATCTAAGTAAATTGAATAAATAGTCCCACTGGCAGACTTGAGAAACCGGCCGACTCGAGGGTACTTTACCTTAATTACTTTATTATTGTATAACAGCTGTATTAAAAATGTGTAAATTTTAAAAGAACGATGCTACGTTTGACAGCGACAATCGACAGTGACAACGTTTGACAGTCAACATTGCATATCAAAACCTTACCATTCGTTTTTGAAATTTAAGCATTTTAATTGCAATTCTCTGACAAATTTGTTATACTTGAGCTTTTTTATTACGTATTCTGTTATACGAAATTAAAGGTTTGTGTCTCGGCTAAACTTTAATACTTCTGAGAAAGTTTCTTATCACTCAATTTATTGTGCTTTCGATCTAATACCTATATCTTTTTAATATTTTTTTCTTAATTTTACAAAATCCATTTTGACGATTTAACAAATATTTCATATTTCGTGTTTTTTAACATCCCTTTGACAAATCATTATCAAAAAACATTACAAACCTTTTGCCATGGGGAATTTCAGCTGAATAATTGGAAATTATTACAAAAGGTTTGTGACTTTCTTTGTTAAAGGTTTGTCAAAAGGATGTAATACTATACAAACTCATAGTCAGTCAACAAACTTTTGTTTATTTTTTGTACACTTTATATCAAAGAAAATCCTTTTAAGAAACTTTTACTAAAACCTACCCCCTGACTAGTGGACTTCAAAGTTGAAGCCGCTTTCTCACATACACATACAGATTCGTATGGAAATTTTTCTGCACTTGTGATCATTACACGATATATGTCACAATTGAGGTATGCTTTGTACACAGGACTCTGTGCCTTGTAAAGAGGGATAAATATTCTATATTTCCATCTAAAAAGTTTTTGGTAACTCGAAGTGTAAGCTGAGTTTCGAAGCAATTTATGAGTTGCCTTCAAACAGCGCCATGTAAAAAAACCTTTAGCCAGGGGTCAGACTAAAACTATAATGAATTGTGCTATTGATGTCAAGTAGGATGAAAATTTTTATTCAAAGTGCTCCATGTAGCCCTAATCAATTCTATGAACATCGCATAAAACTATATTTATTGCATAATAATACCAATTTTCAAATTCGTTTCTGGTCCTTCCTAAATTCGAGAACGGTTATAGGACGAATATAACATTAGCCAATAACTTTAACCATATTTCTAAAATTATTGCCAATATGGCACATATTGTGGTTTGGTGGAAGCTTTGGCCGTGAAAGCTTTCCCATTTCGCCTGTAAAGTCGGAAATCGATTTTACGGATTATTCTCAAAAAAAGATTAACTCCCTATCTCTAGTTCCCAAGCATCTCATCAAGTGAATCATGCGTGAAATTTTTGCAATAGACACATTTCAGTGACCTCTAGAAGTTCCTTTTCCAGCCGATTCTCAGCATGAAACACCCATAAAACGCAATAATTTATCATTAAGTTTCCGGGTGAGTTGACGATATCGACCTTAATTCAAAAATCGATTCATATCGCAACCGAACTCATACAACCTCAAGCCATATGTTGGGCGATGGGGCAAGTAGCAAACTGCGGCGGCAAAATTTGTGGTGCGGCTCTTTTGGTGGAGAAAAAAAAATGCTACCACTTTTTTTTTGAACATACATATAGCAGTAGGGCTAATAAATTATTTAACAAATTCATTATAATTTTGTTGTATATGTTGTGTGGTGTTTTATGGAGGTTTTCAGGGTATTTCTCTGGCTTCTGGCCAAATTCACTCTGACTCTCAGCAAAGTCACTCAATTGGAAATATCTTTAGTACGGAGTGTTTTTGGAGACGCAAACGACGAGGAAGTTTTTCGCAAATTTATACAAAAAAGAAAAAGGAAAAGGAGGAAAAACTCTTGGAGAATTGCGAGGAGAAAAAGTGCCAAAGAGGAATGAACAATTTGAAGCCATTAGTTAAAGGGGTATTGTGTCGTTTACAGAGGATCCTTTGAAATAGTACAAATGATAAAAATAATGTCTTAGGGTGACAAAAAAGCACCAGAGGACAAAGTGAGGACAACTCCAATGATTCTATCTCCATTCTGTCAACGATGCCCGCCTCCCCCAAAAAAAGGAACACCAGGTTGTCCGAGAGAATGGCAAAGGTTTTCCCATGTTCATCCCCTTCCTCGTACAAAACAATAGGAAAATAGTGAAGAAAAATTCCAACTGGATTTTTTCTCACTTTTTTTCTCCTCAAGAGACACATAAGAAGATGAAAATTTATGTTGACACGAAGAATTAGAACAATTTCCCCACAGAATTGCGGTAGTTAGGGCTCATTCAAACGAGGTTATTTTGAAATGTATCCTAACAATTCTATGTACACTGATAAGTCTTTTAATTTTTTATAGACAAAATATCCTTGACTTCTGTTATAATATTGTGGGAACAAGCCGACGTTAATTGCAATCAACAATAGGGAAATCCGCAATCAAATATTAGTAAAGTGTTTTAATCAGATTTGTGTCTCGGATAAACTGTTCTAATTCTTACAACTTTGTTTCATTTCTTTTAGTTTATTGCAATGCATTAATCCAATATCTTAGAATGTTTTATGGGTTAGCTTATAATTACCTTATTATATAACAGCTGTATTAAAAGTGTATAAATTTTAAAGTCGTTGGGAAGAGACAATCACTAAGGGAAACACATCAACTATCTCCAAAGCTTTCGGCGCGCTCTCCAAGCCTTCATCAGTGGTCAAGTCTTGCAATTTTTCTCTGAGACTCGTTCAGGGTTTTGTTAAGAATTACACCAGGGCATAAGAGGGAACGGGGGCACTAAAAGACAGTGTAAGAATAGTGCCCCCGTTCCTTCTTATGCCCTGGTGTAATCCTGTCCAAAACCCTGAACGAGTCTCAGAGAAAAATTGCAAGAATTGTGAGTTGTTATAAAAATTGTTATTTATTTAAAAATCGAAATAAAAACGGCTCCTTCTTTTTGCTCCAGTCACTGATGAAGGCTTGGAGACCGAGCCGAAAGCTCTGGAGATAGATGATGTGTCTCCCTGAGAGATTGTCTATTCCCGACGACTTCCGAATTTCCCTATCGTTGACCTGTTATAATATCCCAAGTGTGTCTCAGCTAAAACAGTTTAAAAAAACGTTTAAACGGGGTGTTTGTTAGTGCTATTCTTTTCTCTATACTACAGTAAGTCTTCAAAACCCCTCTAATCTGGCGTTTTATCGATATTAATTTCCTATAATTCTGTTATACAAACGTACTGTATTATAAAAAAAATATGGAGTTTTAGAAAATTGTCGGTTAGATAAGCAAATGCAATTAGCACAGCTGCTACCAACTTACGAATATCCAAGTTTAGAGTATTATAACAGATTTCAAAGAAATTTTATCTACAAAATGTAAAACTAATGTGAATTCGAGACACACTTTGGGTTTTATAACAGAAAACCCGAAGTGTATTCTGGCTTAAATAAAGCCGAGGACTCTTGATGGGGTGTTTGTTAATGCTCCTCACATTTCTATACCGAAGTAAATCTTGAAAATCCCCTACAGTCAGTTATTTTTCAGATATAATCTCTTATATAACAGTAGGGGAAAGCGCGCTACCTTCGGACAACTCGAGCTTCGAACACCTCATTTCTTTTTCAAAGTGTTCTTAATGAATTTAACCCATAGTAATGTCATATTTTAATAGCTATTCCAATGCTTCAAATTTCCTAATAAGAGCCATGAATCAAATCCATAAGGATCATTGAAAAAAATGTGTCGTCCGAAGGTAGCGCGATTTACCATACTGTAATATCGGAAAGTGAGGAGCATTAACGAAATCCAAGTTTAAAAGGTCCCTGACACTAAACCAAGGTATCCTTATGTTATTAGAACAGATGTCAAAGAAATGTTACCTTAAAAATGAAGCACTAATGTGAATTCAATATATATACTTTGGGTTTTATAACAGAAGATGTTTAAACTTGGGTATTTGTTTCCGCTCCTCACTTTTCTATACCAAAATTAGCCCTGAAAATCCCTTGGAGTTAGTCGTTTCTTAGACATAATTTCCTCAACTTCTGTTATACTGACTATTTAAGCCGAGACACTTGAAGCATTATAACAGAAATCAAAGAGATTTTGTCCAAAAAAAAAATTTAAAATAAAACTAGAGTAGGTCCGCGACGTCTATTGTAAACAGAAAAGCCAAAGTGTTATAAACAGAAAACTGAAAGTGTGTCTCGGTCTTGGGATATCTGCTAATGCTCCTCCTTTTTATAATAAACTTATTATTACCAGAGTCGAACTTTAAAGAAAAACAAATACAGTAGAGTCACCTAAATTCGAACGCTTGGGGGGTATTTTTCACATTTCTCACCTCCCAAATTCTAACGATTTTTTAAAAACTAACGAAATTTATGTGAGATTAAATTGTACTTTGAATCAAATTCCCGTACTTTCTCATAAGTCTTAGTGGTAACATACTTGTCATTTTATACGATCATAATGTATGAAATATGATTTCATTCATCGAGAATACGAATTTTTTAACATAACTCCACAACTGACATTTTGATCCAAACGTCGTTCGAATTCGAGAGATTAGGATTTGAGAGACTTTACTGTAATAAATGTTTTTCCCAAAATCGGTCCACGTCAATAGCGACAGATGATGAACCTCCTTGCGTAGAACAAATTTTGATTTTACACTACAGAGAGGGTTTTCTAGCCACCTCTAAACGGTGTATGATCATATGGTCGTCGAAGAAAAACTTTCTAGTCTCATCAAATACAGCACCGTGAGAATAGTGCCGAAATTTTTTTTTTCCTTATTGAAACACCCTACTACACACAGGTGAATTTTGGAAAATCACATTTAGTACTTCATTTTTAAAATGAACTTCCCTGGACATCTGTTATAATTCCCCAAGTGTGTCTCGGCTAAAATAGAAATTAAACCGGATTTTTGAATTTTATTCGAAATAATTGAGAGGAATAAAAAGAATCTTTTAACAATTTATCAGGATTTTAATAATTGTAAAAACAAAAGTCGAATAAATTTGTATCTTCGACACTGTGTCAAAGAAATCCTGAAAAAACTGTGTTAAAGAGGAATAAAAAAATCACTCACTACATCAATCACTATGACACCCGGAGTTTTTCAAATATTTTACTAAATATTTCACTATCAAACCACATTCACTTCAAAATAGAAAACAACTGATTCTGACAATGAAAGATTTTAGAAATTGTAGCATTCCGGATATGAAGCTTTTCACATGAGACTTTATGCGCCAAAAGATAGGCAAAAATAAACTAAAGAAGAGCTCAGTGGGGGATAAAATACCCTCGTTTGAATGGGCCTTTACAGAGCGAAGAAACAAGCGAGAATTGAGGAAATCTTTTTAGTCTCAATGAACACTCCAAAGCTCTCAAATATATCTTTCAACTTCTCAAATTACAATTTTGAGCTTAATCTCACTGAGCTTTTTGCTTCTTGTCCCAGCCTCCATCATTATATTGCGAAAATGTTGCACGAGGAAAAAGCATCACAAAGCGAGGAAAATAGAGATATAACGATATATTCTTCAAATTGGGAAAGTCTCGTTTCGTAACCATTCTCAATAATTTCTTCTTTGGCTTACATTGCTAAAATAAGAAGTTGTTGGTTAGAGCTTTCCTTTTTTTTCCCCGTAACCATCTCAAGTTTTGCTCTATCATTTATCTTTCTCTTCCCACAAAAGTGATTTTTCTTTCTGTTGTGTCTTCTTTTTGTTGGAATAACATCCCTCAACTTTTCAACTCAATAGGAAATCATTCGCTGTTATATTTTCGGTTTGAGGGGAAAAAAAGTAGCTCTGAGAAAATTGGGAAAGTTTGTTGACAATAGGTGATTAGCAAAATATCTATAGAATTTAATTTAATACGTTAAATGAGAACGTTGTATGTTTTTAAGCCCCTCCTCTAGACTGAAGTAGTAGGAGTGGTTATCTCCAGGAATAACATAGCAGCCTTTACAAAGTGTTAGAAATTTATTTTAAAAAATTGTATACAGAAATTTAAAAATATAATAAGAAATCATAAGCAGACAGAAAGAAATAGAACGATTAAGGCAATATTTACTGAATACGAGCACATTTTTAGCCATACCCTCTTTTAACTTGAAACGCTACTGTCTTAAAACTTGAATTTAATTTATTTTCCCAAAGATTTTTAGAAGTTTAAGATTTTATCTAGTAGTTCAGAATACGAAATGAGAACATGAAACATTTTTTCGTGCTCTTCCCTCGGTTCTCAGTCCTGGCTGGCTAACTGCAAGAATTTAACAGTACAGTAGAGTTCCTCAAACTTGAACATTTGGGGGGTGTAGATGACATTTCTCACTCCTCAAATTTGAACAATATCTTCAAAAACGTGACGGAATTCATGTGAAATGCACTTTCGCTAAATTAAGATAAATAACTTTAAAGAATATATCAATGTAATTTGTCGTGAAATAAGGTAAATGTACCAGCGATCGTCAGTGTTCCTCGGATCGGAAGGTTGTCCCGCGTATCGGCACCCCAAAATAAAATGTACTTTTGAAAATTATTCACTGTATTTTAGTAATTTTCTTTAGCAAGATGCATCACGTTAGTTCATATTTAATCTACAGAACCAATTTTGTCGTCGAGTTTCAAACAAAATGGCTATTATTTACCTAATTTATTGAATCACTATATCAGAGTCTTAGCAAAAAATCCGCCACTCATCACTTTCTTAATATTTCACGCAAGAATTTGTCTGCAAGAATATGAGGAATTAGATTTGATTAAAATGATTTACAAATCTGTCTTAATTAAAAAATGAATATTCAGTGACTCTAATTTCACTATCAATATACCTTTTTAATTATTTCGGCAAGGAATATTGAAAATAAATTATTTTTTGCGAACAAGTAACGTTTTCTTTCATCTGTTCCTCGAATCGCCACATTTTTTTCGTGGAAAATTGCGCTCAACTCGCTCAGCTGTCATCTTCACAGCCATTATTAGATGTTTTTGTTGTGATAGAACAATTTACCAGTGAAAGTTTCATTAAATCACAGTCTAGAAAGAGATAGTCATCCCATGGTATAACTCGAGACGCCACCACCTGTCGGCGTATCGACCTTCGAGATTTGACAATTCTTTTCCCGCGCAAAATTGCCTTTCCGCCGTTTCCCGCTTCTCCCTACTTGTTTCATTTTTCCTTAGTTGCCTCTCGGCAGTTGCATGGAATGGGTGGATATTGCTGCGTGCACTGCCGACGGCAATACACACACCTCACATGCACACAATGCGCACACTAAGCCACCTCGCACTGAGCGTAGCGATCAGGCGAGAGGAAGCGTGTGAATGTATGAATAAAATATTTTCTGTGAGGATTTCAATATGAGAATTTTAAAATTCGTCATTTTTGAGCTCAAAAATTTACTATATAGTAAATAGCTAATGACTTGCAAAAAATATCCTAGATTCATTCAACCTTCTACTTTGCAATTACTTACAAACATAAGAAAAAAATAGCTTTTGGTAGTTAGGAAAATTCATTTTCTTTATGGGACACCGGTGTTCCAATCGTCCTTAAAGTGTTAATTCGTGAACTCGTTGAATCAGAAACTCTTAATGCATAGAAATAATTAAACACTCTTGAAAAGGGAAACTTAACAAGTTGATTTCAGGTGAACTTTTATTTTAAACTGCTCGGGCTTCACGAGAGAGCATTTTCCACAATTCAATTTTTTTTTTTGGAATTGCTCACCGTCTTAGCTTCCAAACGTGAAGAGATATGGACTTCCGATCTTCGATCACAGCCCTCAACTCCCACAAGTCAATATTCTCTAGCGAACCAACTTACCTAAATCACCCTGTCATCCCTTCTATCCCCTCCATAGGCCAATTTTGAGATAGGTTTATTCAACCTATCTCAAAATTGGCCCTGAAGATTTCGTTCATTTTTGGATATGTTTTGTACTTAATCCAGCAGAACATTAATCCATCAACACATACCGGTTACATCACCATTTTGGATTATTCAAAGTCAAGGTCAACCACCCTGCAGGGCCTTTTTAACGGATTTCGTCAAATTTACTGTTTTTTTTTTAAATATCTTGCTTCTAAATTGCATCGGTCACAATCTGGGATGGATCTGTAGAGTAACGAATAGCTTTATTTTAAAAATGATGTTTTTTGGCATTTTTTCAGTTTTCTAACCCATATAAAATTCAAACTGTAAGAGATATCGACCTCTCGGTCTTCCATGACCTTCCCCAAATGACATAATCTCGAAAATAATGTTATTCTTTTTCTTATTTCCCTTTCATGTGTGCCCTATCCTACTGAAATGTGCCAAAAATGAACTTTTTTCTAATTTTTCTCAAAATTGGCCGTGGTGACTTTGTTCATTTTTGTATATGTTTTGGATGTACCCAGCAAAACTTCGATCTGCAATTCTGCACTTTTGAAATTTTAACGTTTCTTTTCATTCAATCGGATACTTCGTGTGGCTTCGGGATAGTCCTGCGACTTCGTGAGCATAGCGAATTTCTTTCGTGTTTTCTAACCATTTCCTTCCCCTTCGTATTTTGTATTACGGCTGATTTAATAATATTGTATTATAGGGCCTCATTCTCTAATTCTGCAAGAGAAGTGAGGTTCTGTTTACACCAACTTGCAAGATAACCTGCAAGTTTTTTGGGATATTTTGTGTGGTGTAAACTGGTAATTTTGTCGTCCGGATGCAAGTTTTATTGCAAATTAAAGTATTTGGTAGTGAAGTAAAGTGAAATTAGTAAGTTTTGCTGGTAAATAATGAGTTTTGTGTGACCCCAAAATTTACTGTAAAGATAACCTCTTTGGGTCTACCAGTTAGAATTATTTTTTTTAAAATACAATAAATTCAGCAATTTGGGGCACTACAAATCTTAGAAAACGTACTTTTATGCATCTGTAGGTGTTTTTCTTGATGTTTTGTGGCGATTTATCAATATTTTTTACCCAAAACCTCACAAATTTCCATTGCTCGTTTCACCTAAATTCCTGGGTTTTTCTCGTTCGGGACACTAGAAGACACTAAATGGGGCCACCACAATGACTATTGGCTCTTAAAAATGCTTTCCGGAAAGCTTTCTTGCACATAAATTACAAAATTTGAATTGGTAAATATAACCTCACAATTCACTAAAAACACTGAGAAAAATCTGCATGAAAAATTGTTCCGACGGCGTCCGTGGACTAATGCGGAGAAAAATTGGACAATTGCAGAGTGTGTCGCTATGTTATCTATAGACACTAAATAAAACCATAAATTATTTTTAAACCATGTCACATTTTATTAACATTTTAAATTCTAATTTTTAAAATAATTTTTTGTCTAATTATTTTTTAATTATTCAATTCAATTTAATATATTTCTCCTCTTATAATGCTTGGTTGCGGCTGTCGCCGACATACTACGACTGATCTCATCAGGTAAACGGCAGAAACCCTGAATCACAGATCGTTTTATTTATTTATTTATTTTTTAATTTATAATAATTAATTATTTATTTATAATAAATAATTATCTAATTAATTACATTTCAAAACACAATAAAAAAAATATTTAATTAAAAGATGTGTAACTATTGTATTTATTTCAATAATTTTCAACATGCAGATGACGGACATTTTAAGACAATCATTGGATGATTTACACTGAGGGTTTATAAGAGCCAGCATACAGTTGTGAAAGCTTAACTAGAGATAGCAACTCTGAATTTCTTACATGCGATGAAAATTATATTTGTTATATATGTAGATATATTTTTATCCTTTTAACAAAAGTTGAAGACACTAATGGCCTGTGTATATACTAGAGAAATTTAAGGCAAAAATTAGTTTCGAGAAATCTTTGTAAAATTGCCTACACGCATTGGTGAGGATTTTTGACAAAAATGTGTATTTTTGAAGAAAAATAATCTAATATGTAGGCAGTTTCTTCAGAAACAGTATGCAATACGAAGTATTTTGCATCAAAAAGAGGTGGCAAAGCATTTCCAGCTTTGTGAAATGCTTGATATTACAAATTAGAACTATTAGATGAGCACATATATTCTGTCAGTAGAAGAGGTTGAAAGTTTGGAGTAGTATATATCAGCTCCTGATGAGCATAATTGGATGAGTGAACTATTGTTGGAAAGCTTGGTTCATTGGCTTTCAGAATCTGGTATATGTAATCTGCTATGAATAAACCATGGTCATCCAGAACCATTTATGTCGAAGAAGACACTTTTTGTAACGTCTTTTTTGGCCATCTACTGCTGGGACTAGGAGTGACCCACAATTCTCGCACAAGGACTGTTTGTTAGAGGAACTCAAAAGGTATAATTTGTGGAAGAAACTTTTTTTTGGACATATTACTTTTTTTATTCATCCACTTTTGCAAGAATTTTAACATTTTACACGCATGGAAAAAAAATGACGGAAATCCTTCTATCCCATTTTCTGGACAAAATGATGAAGATATCGACTTGAAATGTTTTAAGTATTCCCCCATAAGTTGATCCAAGGAATCCAAATATTACATCAATTTCATCCCCACGTCTAACCTTCACTTCCAGAAACCACTCTTTTAGGAACAGTCCTTGTGCGAGAATTGTGGGTCACTCCTGGTCCCAGCAGTAGATGGCCAAAAAAATACGTTACAAAAAGTGTCTTCTTCGACATAAATGGTTCTGGATGACCATGGTTTATTCATAGCAGATTACATATACCAGATTCTGAAAGCCAATGAACCAAGCTTTCCAACAATAGTCACTCATCCAATTATGCTCATCAGGAGCTGATATATACTACTCCAAACTTTCAACCTCTTCTACTGACAGAATATATGTGCTCATCTAATAGTTCTAATTTGTAAGATCAAGCATTTCACAAAGCTGGAAATGCTTTGCCACCTCTTTTTGATGCAAAATACTTCGTATTGCATACTGTTTCTGAAGAAACTGCCTACATATTAGATTATTTTTCTTCAAAAATACACATTTTTGTCAAAAATCCTCACCAATGCGTGTAGGCAATTTTACAAAGATTTCTCGAAACTAATTTTTGCCTTAAATTTCTCTAGTATATACACAGGCCATTAGTGTCTTCAACTTTTGTTAAAAGGATAAAAATATATCTACATATATAACAAATATAATTTTCATCGCATGTAAGAAATTCAGAGTTGCTATCTCTAGTTAAGCTTTCACAACTGTATGCTGGCTCTTATAAACCCTCAGTGTAAATCATCCAATGATTGTCTTAAAATGTCCGTCATCTGCATGTTGAAAATTATTGAAATAAATACAATAGTTACACATCTTTTAATTAAATATTTTTTTTAGTGTGTTTTGAAATGTAATTAATTAGATAATTATTTATTATAAATAAATAATTAATTATTATAAATTAAAAAATAAATAAATAAATAAAACGATCTGTGATTCAGGGTTTCTGCCGTTTACCTGATGAGATCAGTCGTAGTATGTCGGCGACAGCCGCAACCAAGCATTATAAGAGGAGAAATATATTAAATTGAATTGAATAATTAAAAAATAATTAGACAAAAAATTATTTTAAAAATTAGAATTTAAAATGTTAATAAAATGTGACATGGTTTAAAAATAATTTATGGTTTTATTTAGTGTCTATAGATAACATAGCGACACACTCTGCAATTGTCCAATTTTTCTCCGCATTAGTCCACGGACGCCGTCGGAACAATTTTTCATGCAGATTTTTCTCAGTGTTTTTAGTGAATTGTGAGGTTATATTTACCAATTCAAATTTTGTAATTTATGTGCAAGAAAGCTTTCCGGAAAGCATTTTTAAGAGCCAATAGTCATTGTGGTGGCCCCATTTAGTGTCTTCTAGTGTCCCGAACGAGAAAAACCCAGGAATTTAGGTGAAACGAGCAATGGAAATTTGTGAGGTTTTGGGTAAAAAATATTGATAAATCGCCACAAAACATCAAGAAAAACACCTACAGATGCATAAAAGTACGTTTTCTAAGATTTGTAGTGCCCCAAATTGCTGAATTTATTGTATTTTAAAAAAAATAATTCTAACTGGTAGACCCAAAGAGGTTATCTTTACAGTAAATTTTGGGGTCACACAAAACTCATTATTTACCAGCAAAACTTACTAATTTCACTTTACTTCACTACCAAATACTTTAATTTGCAATAAAACTTGCATCCGGACGACAAAATTACCAGTTTACACCACACAAAATATCCCAAAAAACTTGCAGGTTATCTTGCAAGTTGGTGTAAACAGAACCTCACTTCTCTTGCAGAATTAGAGAATGAGGCCCTATAATACAATATTATTAAATCAGCCGTAATACAAAATACGAAGGGGAAGGAAATGGTTAGAAAACACGAAAGAAATTCGCTATGCTCACGAAGTCGCAGGACTATCCCGAAGCCACACGAAGTATCCGATTGAATGAAAAGAAACGTTAAAATTTCAAAAGTGCAGAATTGCAGATCGAAGTTTTGCTGGGTACATCCAAAACATATACAAAAATGAACAAAGTCACCACGGCCAATTTTGAGAAAAATTAGAAAAAAGTTCATTTTTGGCACATTTCAGTAGGATAGGGCACACATGAAAGGGAAATAAGAAAAAGAATAACATTATTTTCGAGATTATGTCATTTGGGGAAGGTCATGGAAGACCGAGAGGTCGATATCTCTTACAGTTTGAATTTTATATGGGTTAGAAAACTGAAAAAATGCCAAAAAACATCATTTTTAAAATAAAGCTATTCGTTACTCTACAGATCCATCCCAGATTGTGACCGATGCAATTTAGAAGCAAGATATTTAAAAAAAAA
The DNA here is from genome assembly GCF_024763615.1 of Phlebotomus papatasi. NCBI lineage: Eukaryota > Metazoa > Arthropoda > Insecta > Diptera > Psychodidae > Phlebotomus > Phlebotomus papatasi. The sequence continues at coordinate 104,002,994 of NC_077222.1, read as the reverse complement.
ACAGTAAATTTGACGAAATCCGTTAAAAAGGCCCTGCAGGGTGGTTGACCTTGACTTTGAATAATCCAAAATGGTGATGTAACCGGTATGTGTTGATGGATTAATGTTCTGCTGGATTAAGTACAAAACATATCCAAAAATGAACGAAATCTTCAGGGCCAATTTTGAGATAGGTTGAATAAACCTATCTCAAAATTGGCCTATGGAGGGGATAGAAGGGATGACAGGGTGATTTAGGTAAGTTGGTTCGCTAGAGAATATTGACTTGTGGGAGTTGAGGGCTGTGATCGAAGATCGGAAGTCGATATCTCTTCACGTTTGGAAGCTAAGACGGTGAGCAATTCCAAAAAAAAAATTGAATTGTGGAAAATGCTCTCTCGTGAAGCCCGAGCAGTTTAAAATAAAAGTTCACCTGAAATCAACTTGTTAAGTTTCCCTTTTCAAGAGTGTTTAATTATTTCTATGCATTAAGAGTTTCTGATTCAACGAGTTCACGAATTAACACTTTAAGGACGATTGGAAAACCGGTGTCCCATAAAGAAAATGAATTTTCCTAACTACCAAAAGCTATTTTTTTCTTATGTTTGTAAGTAATTGCAAAGTAGAAGGTTGAATGAATCTAGGATATTTTTTGCAAGTCATTAGCTATTTACTATATAGTAAATTTTTGAGCTCAAAAATGACGAATTTTAAAATTCTCATATTGAAATCCTCACAGAAAATATTTTATTCATACATTCACACGCTTCCTCTCGCCTGATCGCTACGCTCAGTGCGAGGTGGCTTAGTGTGCGCATTGTGTGCATGTGAGGTGTGTGTATTGCCGTCGGCAGTGCACGCAGCAATATCCACCCATTCCATGCAACTGCCGAGAGGCAACTACCCATCAAAAATAGTCTGCTGATTTCGTCACGAAATCGGCAGATTTAATCGGCGCGTCGGCAGATAATACGCCGACCGTCCTCATATTATCTGCCGACGTTTGTTCTCGAAGTGCAACACGACGCTGTTCTAAAAGTCGGCAGATATGTCTGCAGATTTTATGCGTATGTCTCTTGCGTATTAAGGCAGACACAACGTCTGAAAATCTGCTGAGACTTTCAGTAGCCTGTCTACGCATATATTTCACTCCCCACGCCCCCAAAATTATTAGAAAAATACTTTATTTCAATTTAAACAGATTTATTTTTAATAATATTTCAACATGATTCAACACATCTCCTCTCGGGATATTGGGATTACGATTGCTCCATGTAAAGTCTCTCTAGTGGGAGTGCATCTCTGGAAGCTTACGCTCAGGAATCTTCATCTGGACTTGATGATGATGACTTTCTGAAAGTACAAAACGTAAAAATAAAGTTGTAGAAAATAAATTCACAAGCGGAAAATTATAAAGATGGCGAGCTGTCAAAAATTGCACAAAGTATTTTTACTCGCGAAATTGATGCAGGAAAAACACTTCACAATAAAAATATCTTTGTGAACCACATTGAGAAACTTTTAGTAACATATTTCACTAGTTTACTCGAATGAAAATGGAAAACTTACCTTAAAAATTGGAAGAAAACACAGAGCACCACGGAAAACACCTTCTCAGCTCCAAATGTTAAGAGCAACTAACGCGCTCTCGCGGTTTCCACTCGCACTTTGCTTTCCTGTTAACAGTTCATCGAGAAAGCCCGTTAAAGTGCGGCAAAAATTAATCGAAAAATCGATACGATGCCGATAAAATTTTCGATGAGGATCGATGGGTTGATGGGTAAGGAAAAATGAAACAAGTAGGGAGAAGCGGGAAACGGCGGAAAGGCAATTTTGCGCGGGAAAAGAATTGTCAAATCTCGAAGGTCGATACGCCGACAGGTGGTGGCGTCTCGAGTTATACCATGGGATGACTATCTCTTTCTAGACTGTGATTCGGTCTAATTTTTTTTCTATTACATACAAATTCAATCTTTTACTAAACAATTCTTTGGACAATTTTTTAAACAATTTCTTTGGGACTTTAACTCACATCAAAGTGTTTAGGAGAACCAAACGTCCAAAATTGTCCAAAGAATTGTTTAGTAAAAGATTGAATTTGTATGTAATAGGCCCTGAAGAAGATCCCATCTAGGATCGAAACGTTGGCAAACTAAAGTCAAATTGAAGAACAAAAAAAATTAGACCGAATTTCCCACTTTGACTTCAGCTCGAATTGAACTGGTTTGATACATTAGTATTTGTCTTTTTAATATTTAAGTCTTCAGTTCGAATTTTGCCAGACATTGAGCACTTATTATGATTTTTAATATAGCTATGGCTGTGAGATCCTGACCGACAGCAATGATTTTCAAATTATAGTAGCTTTTCAACCATTGAACACTTTCCATCATAAGATCTTCTATGAGGACTAAAAACATGTTAAAATTTGGGGTTAAAAATGTTGGTATTTATCGTTTAGATTAGAAATTGTGTTTAGTGGTTTTACCTGAGATAACGTATGGCCAGTGAAATCTGCACAAAGTTCAAACACAATTTTCTAATATTTGTACATAGTTTTATTATAACTTTTTTACATGTTTTGAAAGGTATATGTATGAACTTATTTCAGGAAAAAATCCGGTCCGATCCGATGAGCTTTTCGACACATTCGGGGAACTTCCGCCATTGATGTCGAAAATGTGGATGTTGGCATCTTCTTCAACTCTCGTTTTATTTTTCCCTTCAGTGTGACTTCGGTTTTGGGTCGAAAGTTTCGGGCATACACCTTTCATTTAATATTAGCCCAAAATGATTTAATAGGCCTCAATTGGGGGACGTTAGGGGGAGCTTTCTTCCTTCTTGACAACAGGTATGTCAAGTTCCTCCAATGCGTTCATTGTCTTCCTTGAGTAGGGGCTGGGTGCTAGGTCTTGCCAGAAGGTCACATTGTCCCTTCGATGATACTTATTGATGAAGGCTTTCAGCTTAGGCAAGCAATCTCTGATATAGACGTCAGAATTTTGCGTTAGACTCTTTGTGAGGAACGCGGGCTCAGACATTCCAGCAGCACTGATTGCAAGCCACAAAAGCACCTTTTTCGGGTACTTAGTATGCTCAACGTACTTATCTTTCTTGTCTACATTGTCGTCACGTGCATAATAATACTGCCCCTGCCACTTATTACCATCCATAGTGAAATAGGACTCATCGTCCATGACACAAACAATGTCGTTCTGAGCGTGAAAAACATTTTGCATCAAAAGAGACAAACGAATTTTCTGAGTCTTTTCCTGAGTTTCTGAGACAGCTGGCTTCGGTTTCTGGTTCTCCTCTTGATTCCCATAGACTCCAGATACTTCTTCACTGTTGTTTTGCTACATTCAAGTTTGTTACCAAGCTCACGGTACGACTTTGCAACTTTATTGGATGTTAACTTGCAAGTCGAGCCCGCATCTTCGATTGACTAAGGGTGCTAAAATTTCCAGATCCCTTAGCTCGTGTAGTGATTTTTCGCTTCCCATAGTTCGACAGGATGCTATAAATACTCCTTCGCGATATTCCCATAGTCACAAAATGTTTTACGACTTTAGATTTATTCAATGTGGGATGACTGTCCTGAAAATTACAAACTAATTTTCGTCTATACTCTTCAGTATTATTTGTGGGAGCCATGTTTCCTAACTAAATCTAGCAAAACTTTTATGTCATGTTAAGAACACATCTGGCAACACTGTAAAGTGGTATAAAAGTGACTGATATACATTTTAATTTTTTTTTAAGCCTTCAAACTTTTGTGCAGATTTCACTGGCCATACGTTACTTATCCCTCTCTTCACTGAGAGAAATCTGAAAAAGTTAAAATAATATTCCGGAAATGTTAATTTTACCCTGCAATATTTATCCGAAATCAGTGTAAATATTACCCTTTTTAGGTGTATTATGGGTTAAAGTTACCCTTCTTTCACGTTGATTTTACTCTTAAAAAGTGTAAAATTAACATCAAAAAATGTTGATATATTTTTACACCTAAAAATTGTTAAAGTTATGAGGAAGAAAAAGTTAATCGAACCCCCATTTTTTCTCAGTGTTGTTACAATTTTTTTGGTGAAGTTGGCAACTTTTTTTCTGAGTGTTAAAAGCTTCTAAAAGCTTTGCTGTTTGGGTAGATATAGAGTCCAAGTTCTAGTCTTTTTATTGCACTAAAATAGCCTTGTGAAGACCCGCTTGGGAGGGGCAGCGACATTAATAAAACACCGATCTGTTCCCCTTGCGAGTACTCTTTATTCTGCCCTCTTTTACTTATTTACAATTTATTATAAGCCAATCAATATGCTTATTTAGCACATTGACTGCTACCTCTACACCTTCCCCGCAAAAAGAAAAAAAATAGACATTTTAATGTGTTATTATTTTTTTTTTTTTTTTACATTTTCTGGTATGCTTCTAATATAACAATATTTGGTTTTTTATATACTAAAATTTTGGTCTTGCAATAAATTTTTATTTTAATTTCTTTTTAGGTTTATATTTATTAATTTTACGTTTATATATCTTACATAATATGTCAATTTAAAACAATAGATTTACTTATGAAATGGAATGGTTAAGTTTTTATGGATAACATATTCTTTATCTTTTATATTTAAAACTACATTTGGATTTTCAACCTTTATTACTTCATACGGGCCTTTGTAAAGGGGTTGTAACTTATTTTCTGGGTTATTTTTTAATAAAACTAAATCTCCAACATTATAATTAACTGGATTAAGATAACTATCATATTTATTTTTTCGTTTTTCTTTGTTTTCTAATAATGTATTTTTTACTTCCTTATTCGCCATTTGCAATCTAAACTTTAATTCCTTAGCATAATTGTCTACTGTATAAATTGGATCTACAGAGTCAGATAAAATATTTGAAGGTAAATTACATACTTTTCCAAATATTAATTCAAATGGTGTATACTGTGTTTCTGTGTGCACCGAAGTATTGTAAGAAAAACACCAATAAGGTACCCAAGAACTCCAACTACGCGTATTTTCTTGAGCTTGGATCCTTAAGAATGTACCGAGAGACTTATGGGTGTTTTCAAGGCTTCCAATACTTTGATGATGGTATGGAGTTGACACAACTTTATTAATTCCTAAGATTTGCGCAACTTCATCCATAACTGACGAAACAAATTCAGTTCCTTTGTCACTCGCTATTTCCTTTGGAATTCCATATCGTAAAACGAAATTTTCTACAAAAGCGCGTGCAATAGTGGATGTTTCCTTATTTGGAACAGAATAAGCTTCAACATACTTTGTCAGTTCACACTGTAAAGTAAGGATATAAACGTTTCCTGCATAATCTTTGGGTAAAGGACCTACTGTATCAAGGTATATTTTCTCAAATCCTGAGCTTGCTGTACTGGTGATACACATAGGTTCCTTGACATGCTTTTTATGTTTGTTCTTCTGACAACTGATACAATTACTTACAAATGCTTCAATATCTTTCTTTAATCCTGACCAGAAGAAATATTTTTTCACATTATTAAACATTCTGTTTATTCCTGAATGTCCTCCACTTGGTAGAATATGAAAGTCATGTAGAATGATTTCTTTTGATGCATCATCATTTATAATTTCTGCACTTTTTATAATATTGATCTTCAATTGTTTACAGGCCTGTTTGAGTACAGAATTATTTGATAGAAATTGAATTATTTCGTGAAAGCGATTCGAGGTGCACCGGTTTTTGATAATTATGAGCTCATTTATTTTTGAAAGTTTGCATAATTTTACTAAATCTCTCAACGTTTCGTCTTGCGTTAACGTAGATCGAGTATCTAGTTGCAAATACATTTCATTTTTCCCGGGAACGTACACCGCATAACCTTGTTTAGTTTTAACGATGTCGTTTTTATTAAAAATTCGCTTATCAATCTTCGTGACGACTATTAATTCAATTCCATTTTTAGGTTTCTTCAAGATTTCCATAATCTGTGGTCTATCTTCTTTATCTTCAGGATTATTTAATATATTTTGGTCAGTGCTTTTCTTTCTCGTCATGGCTCTGGTTGTTACAAAAATCGATGGATTTTGTAATTTTTTCAAATCATTTGAGTCGATTGTAATTCTAGACAATGCGTCCGCGGTAGCATTATCTTTTCCTTTCACATAAGTGATTTTAAAATCGAACTCTTCCAAAGCCAAGCGAAATTTTGTTAAGCGACTCGAGGGATTAGTCATTCCAAATAGGTATATTAAAGGACGATGATCTGTTAGAATTTCGAATTTTTTACCAAATAGATACGGGCGAAAGTGTTTACATGCCCAAACTATGGCTAGTAATTCCTTTTCTATCACCGGATAATTGACTTCGGCTGGTTTTAATGTCCTACTTGCGTAAGCTACTGGTTTGTCATCTGCGTTTGAGAGTACCGCTCCCAAAGCAAATGCAGACGCATCTGTGCGTAGGATAAAATAACCTTCCTTAGAAAAATCGGGGTATTGAAGAATTGGAGCCGTAATGAATTTTGATATTAACGTGTCAAAAGCTTTTTGACATTCCGATGTCCACAAAAACTGAGCGTATTTTTTCGTTA